>NW_009208089.1:34902-62173 GCF_000690835.1 Fulmarus glacialis
CCCTATCCACATACAGCAAGTTACTTTTTATATAGCTTTCTTTGAAAAATGTATATTTTTTCTAAGATGTGCTCACCAAAAGATGCAATAAATGAATTTGAAGCTCTTCTATACAACGAGTATTAGTTTTGTCTTGGTATGGAATACCAAATAATGAATGTCTGTTCCTGGCATTACCACTGGTATGCTGTGCATTTGCCTATATGGTAGATGGTGAGCTCAAACTTGAGCTCAAACTTGAGCTGTCTCTTGACAACTTAGATTATGAGCTACATCTAATTCAAAATTCATATATCTGCACTACTACTATGACATGCACAGCCAATATACTCTGTTTCTCAACAAACCTTTGAGCTTGAACTCAGAACTGTGTTATCACAGAGCTTATGGACTGGAGCTGTCTTGTGCCCCAGAGCACAAGACAAAACTTGCTCAAAATTATTCAGTCTGTCATGTAGGCATTCCTTTAATGTTCATCAGTTATTGCATTTAATTTTGCATTCGTTCCTCATTTTTATAATAGGGTGATAACAACTCCTGCAATCAGCATGGATATTGGGGCAATGAAGGGAGAATCAGTAAAGTTTCTTCCAAGTGTAGGGCACAGCCTGTAGCATAATATAAAACCATTCCGTTAACCAAGCTAGATGCAAAGGAGCTGGCTCTAGCGCAGCTAGCAGCATTGTAGCTGCATCATTTTAGCACTGTGCCCATTCTAATTAATGTCTCATGGGAGTAATTAATATGGGTACAAAAATATGCTCATGTCTATTTTTTCCTTTCCAAAGCCAACTATCCCTGCATGACTATTCTGTACTGAAGAGGTACGCTGGATGCTAAAAGTTACCTTGGTTATGTCTCTTTACATGGCATTGCATTATAGGATGTTACCAAGTGTCTCAAAGCAAGGAACTTTTGTAAGGCTATCTTCAGTAGATATTGTGGTGGTATATTATTCATGCAAACTAAATTTTGATGCACTAATTTCCATTCCAGGCTCCCTTGGAAACCTTCCTGTATATTTAAATGCTGGACAGCATACACTGGGAGATATTTCAGAAGGAGCTTTTTGGAGAGTCAGCCCAGTAGACACTAAGATACAAAAGTAGCCAGTTTGGGATGACTAGTTTGTTTACCAGCTTTCAAGGTTTATACATTTTAAGACTAGACATCCCATCATTTTGAACAGTCAACCTTGCATCAGTCCTCAAAAATATGTAATACACATCTTCCAAAAAGGCCTGCGATGAAAGAACAGATAAATGCAATGCCAGCCAGCTTCACAGCTGTTTATTCCCATGCCTCCAAATTTAAAAGAATGGGCATCAGAAATGTAAACATTCTTCCATCACTGACCTGATCATGCTGTATAGAGAGGTAAAGCCGCCTTCTCTGAATATTAGCTGGTCTTTGGTTTATCAAGTCCAGGCTACTGTAAGCCCTGTTTGCCAAAGCATTGTGCGCTGAGAAGTCTTGCTAAGCCGCTTGTCTTTGCTGACTTTCTGTCCATTTTAAAGTCAGCATTTTCCATAATTCTTCCTCCTTGTTTTAGAAGTATTACTTGCATCTTGTCCCTAAATGCTTGAATCTCCATGTAGCTATAGTAACATGTATTTTGCCTGAATTTTCCCCTCTTACCAAGCAGTCCATCTAGTACCTGTCTTTCTCATCAGCTATCACTTCATGGAATCGTTGATGAGTATCGCACAGCACCAATCTGGTATGATTTCTTAAAGGAGTATGGTTGAGACATGTCTTAATTTTTTCAGTCAAAATGCTTTACCAAGTTGCAATATGGCATATATAAAGACAATTTCCTGTGTCAGCTGCCAAATTTAAAGTCATCTCAGAGAATGAAACAGGATTTCTCTAACAAAATATATTTTCCATAGTATCATATTGAATTGCCTAATTAAATTCCTAACTTTCTATTTTCTACTAATTAAATCCAATATAATCTTTTAATCTTTTCTTTTTTGTCTCGTTGGTTGTTTTGTTGCCTGGGATTGATGCTGTATTAACTGACATGCAGTCAGTCCATTTGCCCACTTCAAATATTGGCACAGTAGTAGAACCAGAATATCCCCACTAATTCCCGTTTGTATTGAAAATGAACATGGTTGTTAGAGATTCTTCTTAGGCAGCTCTTTCACTTTCGAGAAAAAGAATACATGTTCAGTTTTTTCTGCAATACCAAAAAATTGTCAGCTGTTTGTAGAGATTTTCATGATGATTATTGTTACCTACAGAACTTTGATACTGTAAAATAGTGCAAAACATAGAAGATGTGATTCTTGCCTCAAAGATTTTACAATACACATTACTTGTCAGTCATGCATATTCACACATACAGTGTATGTCATATCTACAAATACTACTTTTTTCATCTATGGGCAGAAATTGTGAAGTTACATTATCTCTCTCACAAGAGAGAGAAAGGGGACCGACAATAGAAGTCTCCTGCCCCTAAAGTAAATGGCATGGTGAGCATTATTTCAACAAACCTGGAATGATCCCCATGTCTTAGTGGCCTGAGAAAATTGTCTGGTTTTTTAGTATTTTGTAGTCTACCCGGTAGCTTAGTTTCCGGAGTTGTTAGCTGGTTTCTGTGCCACTGGAGTCGGGACTTAGATGCGTCCACACTTTCTCCCTAGATGCAAGTCAACAGAGACTCAGCAGCCCATTGGGAGCATGTATATTTTATGCCTAGATGAAAGCAGGCTTCTTATGTATTTATTATGCACTTAATTTGGTGTGACAGGTTGCGTTCATTCTGCAGTTGTGATTTTTGAGAAAAGGAGTTATTTCAGTAATTGCCAGTAAGCTTTGCGTTTACATTGTACCATGTGAAGTTTGGTACAGATAGTCCATTCAAGGATTGGTCTGGCATGCATTACAGAAACCAGTGGAAAATTTGGATCCAATATCAGCTTTGAGATGTATGAATATATTGTGTCTAAGAGGAGAATTAAATATCCAACAAGCAATAAGCATGGTAATTAACTTTCCAGGTGGTGAACTATTACCAGATCCAATATTGCATGCAATCTTCAAAGTAGTTCTAATTTAATTGTTAAAATGAAAATTTCTTAAAATAAATGGATACAAAACCATTAACCAAACACAGTATCCATAATAATTTCCGTTGCAATTAATCAGAACAACATCATATGGTCAATTTTAAGGGATGCTTTAATGATGGAACTGAGTCTTAGAAACTGTGTTTGAAGTAATCTTTACTTGCATTTCTTCTAGTAACTCTGAAAACAGTAAGATTGGATCTAGCACCTTACCATGTCTCTGAGCTTTTGTGTGTTTAGTTACTCTGAAACTTCTGCAAGCTTTGAGTAAACCCTGTAAGAAGAGAAAGGCAGAGGAAGGGCGGGGGCATGTGTACAAAACAGTGTCACGTTGAGACACCAGCATGAATTTTGTGGTCTTTAGTCTTTGGATCCGTGGTCTCTGTGTAAAGTGGAAGTTGGGGGACAAATACTTGGTGAGAGTGACCATCAACGAGTCTAAAAGACTGTGCAGATTCCAAATGAAAAGCAGAAAAACCTTTACAAAATTAAATATTATTTGCAAATTGTAGTTGAGGATTTTGACTGTATAAAAGTAGAGTTTCCTTACGGTCACAAAAAAATTTCTGGAAGGTGGCTGTATTCACATTTCTGTCAAACTTAATCAATTATATTTTGGCACTTACATTGTATCTTTATGTCAGTTTCTCCTTATCTGTCTGAACAAGAAGCAAATCACTTCTTGTTGAAGTTCAGAGAAATTATCTGGTATGTTATTCCACAAACTGCATCTCTAATCTTTAAAAAAAGAACTGTGGGCAGATGATTTCACCTAAATAGAAGGTTTTTTGGGAAGTCAGGGGACTCCATGTGGGTGTAATGATCTACATTTATGCACCTGTGGACCTCAAGATTCAGGCAATTTAAGGCATTAAAAGCTTTGTTTGCTTGAGTACTTCCAGTAATTTTAGTAAGGGTATTCAGAGTAATAAGCACCGAGCTCTGAAGCGTTTGCAAGATCATCCCCTACGGTGTTTAAATGATTGTGCAGTTCTGGCACCTTTGCCACTGAACTTTCCTCTTTTTCTCTCATGTAAACAAATGATGCAGCTGCAAACATGTGTCTGAAAGTAGTGGTCATCTCTGCTGTATCAACATTTGTTGTTGTACTAGGCCACAGATACCATACTGTACCGATTCTGTAATTCTCCTCTGCTTCGGGAAAAGCCCAAAACCAGTGAGGGCGATACCTGTTGGTAAACAGATGATCTCCAAATGCTGACAGCTGTACTGTAAAATCCCTATTATGGATAACCTTGCCGTGCTATTTGACTTTGCAAGGAACGTCTGCCCTTTTCTAAATTGAATGATTGGATGGAAATTGTCATTCTTAATATGTTTACCTTCCATTTAATGAGCAATTCCATTATGCAGGCTGAAGACAATGCAGCCTCGCACTCGAGTTTCGTTACAGTTCATCAAAGAAAATACCCTTGCAATGTCAGAGCTCCTCTGCGGCAGGCAGCACCAGAAGCTGCTTAACAGCCTGCCGTGAAAGAGGGAATCGTTTAAAGTCAGTGCAAAAAGATTAAAGGGAGAAAATTTCAAACTAGGACTTATCTAAGGCCAGGAAATGCCTCAAGGTACCACCCACAGAATTTCAGTATTTTGCACTGTCTGGTAATATACTGCATGAGGTCTTCCAGCAATCAGGGCTTCTCCTCCCCGGCGCCCTCGCCCCCCTGTTCCTATCGCCCAGGCTTTATCGCCGTAACAGTCTAAAGACAATAGAAAGACATTTTCAGAGATTTTTTTGCTTTCATGAAACTTCTTTGACCAATTTCTGCCTTTCTATTGAAGTTAAAAGCGCTGGCGGTGGCAGAATCTGTATTGCTGACTGCGGTTTTGGATGACCCACATTTTATTTGGCTAGTTGATAAGTGCAAAGAGAAGTCAAACAAGTGTAAACTATAGACAAAAATCTAACATAAAATGGCCAGGGTACATGTGACGTGCCATATTGTTGCCTGCCTTTTATGATCTATTATTCCAGTGGATGATTTGCATTGATACGAATGCTTCCACCAAATTAAATTTCATTAGTAAACTGTGGACAGTACCATGGTCGCAAAAAGGGGCTGGCAGGGTCTGTGGCCATCACATGATAAGCTCCATGTATGCCTCGTGAAATGCTGGGTCTATGTGTCCTGCCGGTTTCAAGGGCAAGCCAGGTTTGATGAGCCATTCAGTAAAGGCCAACTCTGTGATTATTTTTCATCTTCTATCATCTGGGGTTAGCAAGATGGTTAAAAAGCCATGTTTGGTTGAAATATTTTCACTGTGGCTGTTTATTTCCCATGTCTCTGACTTTCAAAGAATTTCCATGACTGTTCAATCTCATTTAATTCCTGACCCACACATGTTTTTTTTTTCTGTCATGTAAAAATTTAAAATCAGTGCTGCATTTTATAGTGAAAAAGCTGTATGGACTCCGCTTTTTTAGTTCTCTGGAAATCCCTCGATTTGCATCATTAAAATGGCATTTTCTGCTACATTTGAATAAATGAACAGATCATCTTATAAGGCATTCTATATGCTTCTTCTACCTTTGAGTCCCAGGCATTCTTGTCTTCCTGATTATACAGATTATATGTTTCTAAGCTTTTCTACAGATTTAAGTTGAATTAGAAGCATAAGAAATTATAGCACCTGAGCAGTAAGACCATAAAATCATATAACATCTAACTATAGTAACAAATTCACATATTGACTGGAAATACAGGCACTGTGCTAAATTTGAATCTGTATCTCTGCAGAGTTAGAGTTTTCCCATAGTTAATGTTGACAATATAGAGATCCTATTTTAACAAGGGTGAACAAATTCAGTAATATTGTATATATTTAGCTGCAAAGGAAAACTGAAAAATGTGTAGATGACTTAAAAATTCTTTTTCTGCTGTGTTATCACATACACAAGGTGAAATTAGGCACTATAATTAAGGATACTTAGGGGCAGAATTTTGTTATGTATGCTTGCATATTTTAGACACCTTTCAAACTGTCATTATGAACTTCTGATTTTATTTTCATTCCTAACACTTACTTTTAATTTGAAAGAACTAAGAGTCTCAGAAATCATCAGATGAAGTTTGAAACAGAAGTTGAAATGATTGTAAAGAAGTAGGATGAATCTATTGAGAATAAATCATAACCATTTACAAGTGAGGACTACTTTTGCTTTTAAAGTACAGACTTAACATTTACTAGGAGCGTACTTTTTGGTTAAGCATGACTAATTATACATTAAATTGAAATAATATATTTTTTCAGATTCTACAGAAACCCTCATGTTGCTTCTTGGAGGTGATGTTGGAAATAGCAAGCTGAGTTATTTCTGTATTTTCAAGGGCTACTGGAAATAGTAGAGACAGCCAGGCAAGGAGGTTAAAATAAGGATAAAACAATTGCTTGGTCAAGCATGATACACAAAAGGAAAAAGAAATAGGTTTTTGCCTTATTCAGTAGATCGAAGCAGTTTCATATTCAAGGCTGGCGCAGAGAAAATCACTTGGGGTCACAAGGGGTTTTTTGCATTCGAGGGAAAAGATGAACATCTCTTTTTTTTTTTTCTTTTTTTTTAAGAGTATTGAAATTTCCATTTACAATGCAATGTGAAGCAGCTTAAAGCAGCTTACAACCCTTTACACCAGAAACCCAATTTACTCATGGGAAAACTAATGAAACTGAAAGCCGTTCACTGTTAGGATACCTAGCTGAGGACTGATGGGAATTTTTTGATCGTGTGCACGTGTGTCTTTGTGGTGCTACCTAAATGAGTCATGTCAGTCAGTCGTCTTCTAACTGGAAAAGTACCTGGCTACAGAACAATGGCTATATGTAATAGGCGCCAACTGGAAAGAGTCTGCAGCCCTGGAGCTCAGAAATGTAAAGGGCTTGAAGAAGGACCTGTTCTCCGATTCTCCTATTCTGAAGGAAAAGCCAACTTTTCCTTCAGTTTCTTTCAAAGCCAAAATTTGGGATAGTAACATAGGCCACCATTGACCACCCTTTGCACTGTGGACTCCCGAAGACTTTGTTTTCCCGTCGTGGTTTTCCCTTGCACTCCTCCTGAATTTTAAATTCACTGTACTTTTCGAAGTTTCTTTTTTTTCTGAAGGAGTTAGCAGTAGACAGCTACTCTATGGTGGTGGTGGTCTCATGGCTGTTTGCTTACTTCGTGTGGAGTAACAGTGACATCCAGTGGTTGGATATTTCAGCCAGATGTATAAATCACTGTACCAAGGAGTATATCAGTGAATGTACTCCTGCCAGTGCTTTGGTTAAAGCACTTTCCAAGGTTCCCTTGGGTGGGAGGTGAGGGGAAACACAAATAAAATTTATAGCAAAAGAGATTTGCTCTGGGACTTTGAGCAAGTGTTGTGCTGAAATGGAAGAAAATTCTTTATGATTTTAAATCCAAAAAGCATTTTTTTTTGTGTTCATTTCTGTGGTTTAAAATCTGTTCATGCAGCACTGGAAGGTTGTTACTTACTGCTTCATGATTTTTTGAGTTTTACTTTGTATCTGAAGTTCACCACAGAACTGCAGCTGTGCACATAAAAGAAGACATTTTCCTTTGCCATCTGCAATTAATATTCTTGTAATTGAATAGGGGAGAGAGAGAAGATAATGGGAAGAATTTTTCATTTATTTTCTTTGTGGTATGACATATATTTATTCTAGTGACTTGTTAAACTAAAGGATCTGTTATTATATATAAAAAAAAATCCCAGTAAGTGCATTCATTCTATACTGTGCAACTTGTTGGGTAATTTTTCGGTTGTCAAAGCTTGAATGAAGCTCTTAAGCATGAAAAGAAACTTTTGTTATTGTTCATTGGAACCAGTCACGTTGGAAGGCATCTCAGACACAAATTCTTCCCAGTGTGTTCCTGTGCGATTTTTCTTGTAGGCTTATTGGCTTCCTTTCTCAACAGATGATCTGTCAGCTAGCAATGTAAACATAAATAGCTTTTAGTATATTTTAAAAAATTATTTATTTTCAGTCTTATCTCAAGTTCTGTAGTAGTCTTTCCATAAGCTTTCAATAGTAATGATTTCCCTGGTCAGCAAGGAGACAAAACAGTGGAGGTACCTTCCTGCACCTTCCTTGCTGAATGGTAAAGATTTTTGGTCCACCCAGTAAGGAATCATTGTTCTGAAATGCAAAAGCATTTGAGATAGAGTCTAAGCTTTGAAAAGGTCAAAGTGCTGGTGCATTGCTTCTGAGTTATGGTAGTGGTCATTCCTGAAATAGTGCTCAAACTGATTAAGATAGATCACAATGCCTACAGAGTAATAAAGAAGTATTGCTTTATGGTCCCCCTTGGTGATGTAACTGAAGAAATCAACACGTTACAAATTAAACCAGGCAATGTCCCCATAATTTCAAGCCAAATACTGGGAAGCCTATGAATTTTATTACCAATTAAGGAAGTAAGAAAGATTGATTTCATTTTGAGAAATGAGTATGTTTTTGTTCTCTCATTTTTGTGTATTTTCCTGCTTCTCTATGTACCCTGCTGCTAGTAGTTCTTGAGGACATTTCTCATTATAGGTCAGGGAGAAAAGCTTTGAACACAGAAAGCTCTTGTTGACCTTTCAAAATTTGGTGATTTGTCACCAACCTGTTCCAGGGTTAATATGAATGATACCTTTCAGTTAAAGGCTGAGAACTGTAAGATTTACTTTGAAGTCCCTCTAGGCTGGAAATAGTGGTTTCAGCTGTGTGTGCAGTGAAGCATTTACTGTGGAAGTGTCCAAGAAGACATGTCAGCAGTTATTTTAGGGCAAATCTTGTGTCTGTCCAAGCCTTTGTACATGTGCAAGCTGATTTAAAAAAGAAAAAAAAAAGTTTATTTTAGCCCTCAGATTTGTGCAGTGTGATGCTTAGTTTAATTTTATAGCTACCTCTCAATTCAAAATTTAAGTAAAAAACTGGTGTTCGCTGTTATTGGCTTTAGTTGTCATTAGGATGTAAATCATTCAGTGCAGTCAGGTAGATGAGCTTCTGGGGAGGCACACTTCAGGGCTGATTTCTGATGTGTGAAAAAGAAGAGAGGTGGTTGGCTTGCTCCAGTACTTTGGCTGTAGATGGAGACGTCTGTCTAATGAAATTATTTTAACATGAAGTATATAAGTTTCTTTAAAAACTACTTCACAGCATGCAATGCATAGGAGGTATATTCTGGAAAAGCACTTTTCTCAATTACAGTTAAAGTAATACTTTGAATAAAAGGGGTTTTCCACTTGTATTTCATGTATTGCTAGTTAAGGTTATCTTCTGCTCAAAATACTATCATTACTTCTGATTTGGAAATCAGTTGCAACAGTCCAATGCAACTATTTCCTTCAAAGCAATTTAATTTTGGTAATGTAGAAAGAAAACCTCTCTTGGTACTTGAAAAACAAATTATGCCATGCATTTATCAACAAAATAAAACTGATGTACAAGATAAAAACTGACTAAAGATAATCTGGTTTCTGATAGCTTTACTGTAACAGCTACAGTCATACATTTCCTTCAAATCTGTAAAATAAATCCTTTGTATTTGTAAGCACAGGAGTCTTAGATAGTTTTTATGTGAACAAAAGGCTAGAATAATTCTAGCCTTGCAAAGGCTAGAACGATGATCTAGATGCGGAACAGTACCACAAATTACTGTGCAGGCAAATCATTTCATCCATCGTTCTTGCACGATGAGGAGATCATTTTAGCGGTGTTGTACGAAATGGCTTATTGTATTGCTTGCTCTTGAAACAGCACCAAAACACTGAGCAGCCCAAAGTCTATTGTGACATTTCTGAAGTCTATAACCTTAGCACCCCTAAAAGCTGTTCTTCTCCTCTGGTCCACATAATCCTGTCCATAATCCGTTCTCCAGGGACTAGGGAGGCATTGGCTTCCCTGGTGGAGTCAGGACTGCACCCTGACTGTTGGGGTTGTTCTGGGCTACCATGGGCAGAGTGGAAACTGCAGGGTGACCTAACCTAGGGGTTTTATCTTTTTTTTTTTACACAGTTGGACATTTCAACAAATTCCTTCCTCTGTTTACTTAGTAAAAAAATGAAGGCAGTGAAATGCAAAAGGCTGTGGATGGACCAAGAAATTATCTTGTCCTTAGTGAACAATGACTGTGAAAACAGTCACTGGATTTCAGTATATCTATACAATTCTGATTTGGTAAGCAACAGCTCTTGCTAACCTGTTTCATACCAACACTCTCTTGTCCAAATCTACAGCAGATTCAACCAGCATTCCTAGCACAAGTCATAATTTAATAAACATGTTTGGTAGTAGGGCATTTTTCAGGGTTTTTTTTAGGTTACCTCAGTCTATTTAACTGGGTTTTCCTGACTTCTTTGCATCTCTGCAGCATACAGCCTGTTATTGATTCAATTTCTTTCAAAGCTGGCTTAACTAAAACACAGTTCTGTATGAACCTTTTTGGTTTTGTCATGCAAAAAACTTCAGATGTCTCTTTCTTTCTTATTTTTAACCTTAAGGTTTGATCTTTAGTGACAGTTTAGATTTAAAATCACTTCCTACTGTATCACATCAATAGAGTGATTGAAGGGAATTGGAATCCAAGCTGTTTACTCACTTAGCTGTCAGAAAGTTTCCCTTCAAGGGAAGCATTTCAATTAATGTTATACAAACCACAAGAGCAGTGGAGACTGGCCTGAAGCCATATATACGGGTGTCAGTTAAATTCAGATGTCAAACGTGGCTTTTAACTACAGACCTACAACTACAAATTAGTGGTGTTTGAAGCATGCTGGAGATTTCAGCTTCACTTCACTAACCCATGATACCTGAAAGTGAAGCAAGAGCCTACAGGTGAAAGTACACGCATGGGCTCCACGTGCTTTGAACTGTGACTACGAAAAGTCAAATAACGCACGGGAAATATGTGTTCATTTGCTCATCAACCAGAAAGTCTGATGAGTAAACAGACTTCTGTTCCTTTCACCATATCTTCAAATGATGGAAATGGCATTCTGGAGGGGTAACCGTGGGGTAAAGGTACCTAAGAGGTCTTCCAGCTCCTCCAGCTGTAACCTCTGTATATCCTGCTTGAGACCGAAAGCTCACCCTTTGGGCAGTCATTTTTGGAGAGCATGTTAATGCTTGTGTGTATCTTTTTTTTTTTGTAATTCACCTCCTGGCTATTCACAGATTTCAGTGTCATCTGTAGATCCCCTCATTTCATCAAGACAAACATTTCTCATATTTCTTAGAATATTTTTAAGGCACTTTTGAGTCAGTGTTGAAAGAAAGGAGGACCACCATGGTTTCCAAACAATGGTGAAAAAATTATCAAGTTGGCATTAATATGGTGTCATGGAATCCTCCAAAATTAATTATTTGAAAAGTCTGAATAAAACAAAACAATGGCAGTTCACCATTCAATGCAGTTGGAGATAACATTATTCCAGGTAGAAAAAAGTATCTTTTCTTTCTTGCTTATTGGGTGTTGTGCTCACTTTTCCTTATAGCAAGCACCATGGTAGCATACCACTCTGTTAGCTTAGTGATATATGCTTTCTTTAATAGTATTCTCAGTACTTGAGAGTTTTCCTTTTACTTTGGAAAGCAGAAGAAAAGTTATTGTTCTACAGCATAAATTTACAGATGGAAATTCCAGGCAATTTTCAATTTTTGTATTCACAGCCAGGAGGCAGTTAGATGGTTTACATTTTCCAGATTTGTCCCCTTCACTTCTCCAAGACAAAAATAATTTCTCCTTTGAATTCTTGCTGCAGTTCTAGGATCACAACAGCAATGCACTTTAAATATTTAAAACTCACCACTGCTGAAGCAAAACTATGGCTGAAAGCACAGAGTAAAATCAGCTCGACATGCTACCCTGAAAACGCACCTTTGGAAACCAGGGTAACTGTGAAACGTAATTGCAAAACACAAAGTGAGTTAACAAAGACTTTAAAGCGAAGGGTGTTTAGCTACGCAGCATCTAGAGCTCCGCTTCAAGAAATATCTAAAGACATTTTTTTCCTAACTTACGTGAAGATATTGAAGTCTTCTCAAGCCCTTCACAACACACCACCTTTGCTAGCAGCCCCCTGTGTCACTGGAAGCAGATGCCCTGCACAGCGTGTTGGGTGGGCAGCAGCTGGGGTGCCCCGGGGGGCCTGGAGCACTCCTTTTTACCCAGAAAGCCAGCCAGACCCTGCTTCTGCTGGTTCTTCTGGACAGTGAAATAGGTTCAAGTGATCAAAAGTCCTTAAAAAATACAGTGTCGTTCTAGCCGAATGATGAAACCCAGGCAATCAAACATGGTAGTCAAGCTCCCTGAAAACTGCCTAGAAATTTTCATTCAAGTGGAAAAAGAAAAAAGGTCTCCCCTGAAAAAAAAATGGAAGGATTAGAGTAGAGGTAATTTTTGTGAAATGGAGCAGAACTTAAAACTGATTGTGGTTAAGGGATTTTGATTCACAGGGTGAGATACACAGTGCCTGTCAGAAGTGTGGATGTGCTTAAATTCTTGATAGCGAACCCTGGGGTGGCCAGGGGCAAATCCGAATCTAAAGTAGTTTCTTTTAGTCCAGCAAAGAATGAAAGACGAGACCTCTGGAGTACCGATCCAGTGCACTTAAGTAAAGCACTCATCTCTCTCCGCTGACACTATATGAAAGTAATAATTAAAAGACATAGTATCTGCATCTTGAGATCTGGTCTGGCTTCTGTTTGAGGACAGGAGCCTAGCAGAGTTGGGCTTATTCTTTACAAACGTATTGGTGGGGCCACCAGCATCCCACATCATTTGCATGTAGCCAGGAGGCTGAAAAGCTTGCCCACAAGCATGGATATGGCTTTTTGATCCTTTTGGGTTTGAACCCACCTCTTCCCTTGTAGCACAAAGTGTTCAGAGGAGCGGGGTACCTCTGCATCCACAGGACAGGTGCTTCTCAATATATGTGAATGTCTACAGAAACTTTTCAAAGAGGCAGTTAGGCTCCTGATGAATTTTAGTATGCACAAAGAAAACAGTACTCGGAAGTAGCTGCAATAGATTTGATTTCTGGTGATAAAGAGATTTCTAAGCACAAAATTTGTAGTTTTGTTAAAATTTTGGTATTCTTGTTCCCCTGCAGTGCATACTTCATTCATTTCTAAGGCTTAGCACAGCAGAAATTTGGATACTAGTGGTCAAACTTTCTCCCAAAGGCCCTATTTCTGGACAGCATACATTTGATAATTCTAATATACAGCTAATTTTTTTTTTTTTTTTTCCCTGGGCATGTTCTTTGGAGCACCTATAGGTTAAGGGAAGTGCATTATGCTTATGTTTAAAATATAGTATGTTCTTTAATGCAGAGTAGCCCATGAAAACCATTTTTCTATTTGTGTAGAGATGGGCATATATATGTTTACACAAATGTTTCTCATCAGTGAAAGTACCTGCATGTATCTGGAGAGAAATAATCTTTTTAAACTATCAATTATTTCCCACTAATAATAGAAAAATAGTCTGTACTATTTAACTTCCTCATTATACACAGCTGAACATGTTTTCTCATTCCCTTTTCAGAACTCATTTGAAGAAGGTGCTGGTAAGGGTTAGATACAGTGTTAATTGGGTTACTTTAATTGGGTTAATTTAAGAGAGAGATGAAGGAAGACAAAGTCCTTGCTCTGATGAAAAGAGTGGAAGTGACCGCAGGTCCCAGACTTCTCACTACTATGTGAATGTCATTTATTCCAGATATTCACAGAACATTTCGCTTACAGGAAAAGTATTATTGGCTCCTCCTCAAGCTCTTTTGCCCTGCTCTAATGACAAACAGTGTCTGCAAATGAAGTTTATCCATATTTAACTGGGTGTTTCTCCCCTTAAGAGCAATTCTTACTGGCATCATGCTGGGATTCAGCTGCCTGCCACTCATTTTTGTCACTGGGCCATAGTGGCTTTGGGAGAAGCTACCGTGATGTACAGTGGGCCCAAGAGCTGCTGGACAACAGTTAGGTTAGTTTAAGCTAAACTGTTCTTTAGAAAGTCTCCAAATTCAGGCACTTGAAGATCTCATTCGGGTCTTCTGTTGAGTGTGGGGTTTGTAGCGGCACAGGAGCTGTAAGGTTTTCCTGCCTGTCTTCTGAATTGCCACTGCGCTATGGGGATTTTTTTTTTTAAAGTAGAGGTGTTGAATTATCGAACTAGCTTACTTTGACAGTGCTTACTTCGACAGTGCTGTACTGAAATTAAAATTACTGCAAGGAAAACATAACTGCTTTTTCATTCATAGGTATATCTACTAGGGAAGCGTTTCTGAAAAGCTTATACACTATATAATACTTAAAAGAAATGCAAAGTGGAAAGGCTCATAATTCATAAAAAAAAATTACTTTCTTCCTAATGTTTCCATTTACTGACACTGTTTTCCGCTTGCTGATTATACTGTGAAGCCCCTTCCTGCTTTCCACAGGCAGCTCTCAGATGATCTAAGTAAAAAAGCCAGCTTTAACTCTGATGGCTATTAAATGCAGAGGCCTGCAGCTGGAAATCTGAACTAAGGATGGGGAATAGAGCTCTGTCCATGCATCTTTTAAAATGTGTGCCCATGTTTATGCACCAGTGTCTGTCACGGTGTGCTCGGCTCTGGCAGGTGAAAACAGTTCTCCACAGAAAGCAGAAATACCCCGCTCCTGCCGCTGTAATCTCTGCTAGCAAAAATGATATGCCCTTAGCAGGACGTGCTTACAGAAAACATAATTATTCCTCACTGGCTGCATCTTTAAATTAATGTACACACTCCCTTAGCTGTAGGCTGGAGGTGGATACCAAACCTGTTGTGTTATCTAAAACAGTCTGCCCAGCGATCACTGCAGACAGGGCTCAGGACTCAGGTCCCTGTATGAACTGCCCACTATAGGTTCCAAGACATGTTACAGCCTACGTTGTGTCTAAATTTAAGGAGAATAAGGAATTTGCTACTCCAGACCACCGTACCCTGTCTGTGGCCAAAGGCGAGCAGGATGGGCAGCGGTCAGACTGCCAGTTATAGGTGGTTCATCAAAGTATCACAGCTGAGTCTGGACGTTTGTATTTCTAGTCACTGGTGGGAATCTTGGCCATATATTTTTATCCTCACCCTGGTTTCCAGTATTGTCAGTAACTATATACTTTTACACTATAACAATTTCCTAAAATGATATTGCTCCCAATTTTTTTCTGTTTGCTTTGTTTTTGAAAATATGGACTATTTTTAAACAATTAGCTATCTGATAAATTATAATATGTAAAGCAGAAATAACATTATTGGAAAATAATAATGAAATTATTATTTGAAATATTAAAATATTTGAAATATTTGAAATCCTGTGTGGCTTGGCTACTCTTAAAATACTTCACTATCATGGCACTAAATAAATCATTTTGTTACTCACGAGCATTTGTAATAATCCTTAGTATAACTCCTGCCTTCAAGAAGTACCTGCCCAATCTTTTTTAAACAGTGTTCTTCAGCTCCATCACAGGAACATCCTTTGCTGACTGGTCATATCACCATAAAAAGGCTTCCTTCTTCGATAAAGAGCTTTTGGGCACTGTAGTTTGGGAATCTGCCAGTTTGCTTCTCCATCAAGGGAAGGCCGAGTCATTTTTTGTTTGGTATGGATTAATCTTTCTTAGGCAGTTAAATTGGGTGTTGTCTGACAGTCAGTTAAAAAAGAGAATTATGTAGCCTATCCGCTGGAAATGGACAGCATTAACACAGCCTGTCTTCTCCTGTAACTACTAGCGTCCACTCTGTTTTACAGATTGAAAGATTCCTTCAACAAAAAAGGTATTGGTTCACATTTGGACTTGCTAGAAATTGCACGATCAAACTAGAACAAACATTTACAAACAAGATATTAGATCAAGGGATTCTTAAGAGCTTCACATAGAAAAATGAAGCAACAGCCTCACAGACATGACTGATCTAACTCATGGACTTCCTATCACAAGTGATGTCCAAAGAAAAGAAAGCATGGACACACACAAATGCAAAATTTTGTATGTAGGTAGGGACAACTTGCGCATTATGTGGTTTTACTCCATACATTTAGTTAGGCTGCAGCTGGCTAAAAATGAAGTTGATTATTTATTCCCCTGTTTCAAAAAATGTTTGGGCTTGCAGTGTAAACAAGCAGAGGGTCAGTGTGGTTTTACGTGTGTAACTATTTGTGCAAATGTTGACAGTCTTCCTCCTATGTGTAACCCACAGATGAAACAAGTTGCTTTAGTTCTTCTCCCCCTTGTCTACAATTCCCTAGGTTTTGCCTAAGTTTTGTTTTAAGGTATGCGAATAAACTGAAAGCGAATGGGGCCACTTGGTTTACGTGGCCTGGGGGTGTTTCCCCAGCATGCCCACTCTCAAGGAGCAAAGCTTTCGGCTGTAGAAAATCCAATATGCCAAATCTGTAAATGATTTAAATCGAGATAAACAGCTTTGTAATTTGATGTTGCACCACTGTATGAAGAGACTATTCTCCTCCGATTATCAGTATGCATGGACAGTATATGTGGGAGCACCCAAACCAGATGTGATTTGCCTAGTATTAATGTAAAGTGCACCCTATGCATTGATCCTGGATTACTGGGGCGTTATCAGCTCCTGTGCAAATCTGTTACAATGGATTAAGCAAGGACGTACTCCTTAAATTTTCAGAGGGGGGATGCAGTTTCCAGCTAAACACACACTGAGATTAGTGTGGAATTTGTCAGGTGAGGCTGTGACAGTTTTACACAGCGACCAGGAGGACTTTTGCATCTGGACTGCCCTGACCTGCAGTCTGAGAAGCTGGCTCAGGAGTCAGATGCTTTTCTATAGGTTTGGGTTCAAAAACTTTATCCAACCTGATCCCTCCTTAATGAAAGGCTGAGGTGAACAGGAATATTTTTCTAATATAAGTAAGTAATCAATTGAAGTGGGCTTCTTGATTGCTGCTTCAGTGTAGTCCCACCAGTCTGCTTCTTATGCTTGCTATTACTGTGACCTTTGCAATATTTTCACATTTATAAGTAACATTTAAGAAAAGATTGGTGATAGTGGTAGAGTAGTAAGTACGTAGTGGTGATAACTGCCTGCCTGAAGAGATTAAAAGGATAAATGAGTACCAGCTGAGAGACTAGCACTAGCAAAACACCACAACAAATTTAGGACCAGGGTCTGTGAAGAGGAAATAATGATACTCAGAAGTTCCTCAAGTGGTTGGCTCTGAAAACTACAAGCCAGGAAGGGAGAGCAGTCACTAGAAATGAAAGCAATGAAATGAGGTTACTAATGATGGTGAGATGTCAGGTGTAATAGTGCTTGCAGGAAGACCACAGTCGGATTAAGGATGATGAGAGGCAGTTAGAGGAAAAAGCAGCAGTTGTTTCTGTAGATGACAGCTCAGATGTTACCAGGACTGGTCCGTGCACCTGGTCAGGGCCTTTAAGAGCTGCCCTTCTTCCAGAACATGCATGAGTTGGTTCTATGTACCTTGCCATTTCTTTCTGTATTTTACTGCAGGAAATGCATGCTTAAGAAGTGCAATGTTCTGCCTAAAGTTTCGCTGGTAACATGGTTTCCGAGTTAGGTGACTGTGAACCAGGAACAAGGTGGAGATGAAGAGTGTGCGTTTTTGATAAAATGCATAAGCACCCAGGTGTAGCACGGAGGGCACCAGTGGTGAAGGGGGACCGATGGGGAGAAGGGAGTTTCCTCCGCACTTGGGTTTTCATGAGATATTTGGATTGATCACTAAATCTCAGTCTCTAGAAAACCACATGTACTTTAAAATTTACTTACTAAAATTAATTTATGACCATTGTGTTATTCACCCTTCTATCTAGAAGATAAACTCTCTGTCTGGAAAGAAACTGTCTTCCGATGAAATCACAGCATCTTACGGCTCTCTCAATGCACTTGCTCGTGCATGTTGGTTTACGAAATACCATGCAGTGTGGGGTGATGATTAACAGGACGTTTTGTTCCGTTAATATGATTTTCTGCAGGGACAGTCCTAGTTGTTATTAAAGCCAGTGACTTGTTAGAGTGGTCTTTAGCTCCCAAAGCAGAAATACTGCTGTCAATTCCTGTTTGGTTGCTGCACATAAGCAAAAGCATTAGTGATGCCATATGATTGTGGGGCAAGCTTTTGGTTACATTGATTAATGGTTTCTTTAGATAGCCTGTGTGCCACAGGTTGGGAAGGCGAGGAGAGACCTGTTAGCACGGACCTCTTCCAGTCCTTGTGCTGCTGCATGTCCCACTGGGTGCAGACACCATCTGGTTTCCCCTTCACCCGCAAGCTTCAACCTTCACCTTCAACCAGGCTGCTGCTCAGCCCTCCTTATTTGCCTTGGATCAGCTCACAGGTTTCCAGTCCCTGTGGACCGAGCGCATTCTTCTTCTCCACCTTCCTAAAGTTTACCATTGCATGCACGTAACGTGTAATTGAATAATGATCTTAACCGTGAGTAAATGATCCTAGGAAATAAATCATGTTAACTATCATATTTGGATTCTTGGGGTACTTGGTGCACTCCATCTAACTCCTTTACCCGAGAAAAAACAAAAGAATAGGTATACTGTTTTACATCTTCTGGAAAATTAATTGCTCTTAGAGTCTTGGAAACACCTCCCAGGCTGCAGTTGCTATGGTGATAGATGTACTATAGAGATGTAGATAGATTGCCTGAGCAATACTAGCCAATCATCTTTTAAACTTCACTTTTTACAAACCAAACAACTGTCATTTGTTGGGTTTTTTGGTTGTTTTTTTTTCTCTTCTCTTTTACAAACTGTATTAGCCCTGATCCTATAGCTGAAGTCACGTGGGGTGTATCCATGAGGTTTCAGTGCAAACCCTACAATTATGGACCCTACGGTCTGTCTATATGAACACAATTTGAAGCATGAGCCAATGATTGTTAGTTAAATGTACTTTTTTTGGTAATTAATTTATTCCAACATATAGAAATTGGTCTTAAACGTACATACCATTTTGGTAAGTCATGCTAGTTTAAAAAATGTCTTTGAAAGTTATGATAAAAGAATCAGATTTTAGTATTATTTATGTACACATCACTGAAGATTCCTGAACAACATTTTCTCTCTTAAAAACACATTTTTCCTGAGATATGTTCCTCAGCCTGTTCAGACAAGTGGGAACATGTGTAGGATTTTCCATTTGCTGTTTTTAGTTACTTTTTATTTTGTAAGTAAAGAGCACTCACCCTTCTTGTACCCCCAGTCCACATAATTAAACTGGAAAGCACGTTGCGAGTCCTGTCGCAGCTTCTGGGTTTTTTCTGTAAGATGAGAAACAAATGGACCCAGGCATGAAGCACTGTTCTGGTTTTTCCTCTGTTGCAGTGTGCGCTTGGTGAAGCTTGGTAGTAAACACCAGCACCACTTCAAACCCTGAGGTTCCCCGATTCTAATTGTGTTCAGGCGTTTACCTAGCATTTTTTTTAGAGACGTAGCTCTGCTAAGTGCTGATGGGGTGCTGGCAGTATAGATCGCTGTGATACTAAACACAAAATAAGAGAGGTTAAACATTCATTTGTGTAAGTTATTAAAGGACATGCTGCTTACAGTCATAACACTTGGCCATATTTTTACTATTCACTATATTTTACGCACCCAATGGCTTTGGGGTTTTTTTTTCCAGACTTCAGCAATTAGCATGGGATCAGTCTCCTAGATGTTCTTTTTGACCAGTGTAAGAGAAGAAACACCCTAAGAGGGACTTCTTTTCAACATCATAGGTTGCAAGGGGTCACTCTGTGAAGGTACATCTTTCTCTCAACTGGCTACATAAGAAGACTTGATAACTAAAGTTATGCAAAAGAGATCCTATATATCCATTGCTACTGGATATATATACTGTAGTGTACAGTATATGTCCTATGTTCCAGGAGTGTGTACTCATAGTATTTACACCCTAAACAGACATGTACATATATTAGTGTACATACCCTTGCTTGGGTTTTTTTGTCTCTCTGGCACGAGTGGAGCATTTTTCGGTGACAACTAGTATAAAGTAATTAATTCCTTTCTGAATAATTCCCAAGGATTTTTTATTTAAAAGGCTCGGGTTATTTCCTGGAAGACCGGAGGGGTGCAAGAGACTTTGCATGAGAAACAGCAGTCAGAGCTGGAGCTCAGCAGCGGGGAGGCAGACAGGGCACTAAAAGGTGCTCCCCGCGGCTGCGGCAGCCAGCCTGCCCTAATGTAGGTCACTGCCTGGGATGAAACTCTTCCTCAGGGCATCTGTGGAAAAAACAACAGCAGCAAAATTTGGCTGATGCAGATGTAGCCTGAGGAAATGTGACATCTACAGCCACTGTAGTTGAATAGCACCATCCAAGGCCACCCAACAGCTGTCTAATATTGTGGTATAAGCAGAATACTAAGTGGATAAATATCCTGTGATGATTGTAGTTAGCGGTACATGAATAAATATCCTGCAAATAATGTAGTTAGCAGTACGTAGAGGCAAAAAAATCATTTGGAGCAAGGAGCCAGAGTGAAAGCTGTGCAGTCGTAATATGTTTTTTATGTCTTTGCTGCCAAAAGCTTCAGACAGCTGGATAATGACTCATCAGAAAACCTCTTGGAGCGATTCCACAGTCCTGCGAACCCCCAGATTTGGGTCTTTTTCACATAAAAAATGCCATCAGCTATTCAGCTTCACAGTGGTTGGCCAAGCAGCGTGGTATAGCACGGGAAAAAGTCAAACGATGAGACGTTTTTATTTTGTCACCGCTCTTGAGAATATAGGGCAGCTTGCAAAATGTGTCAGTGCGATGCTTTGCTCCAGGAGTTCCACGAAAGTATCGCTCAGCACGCAGCCGCACAGGCGCCCGGCGCGCCATCTCGTCTGAGGGCCAGACTCATCTGCACCGTGATGGAGGTTTCAGGCAGAGGATGCTGATCCTTTCCAAAGTCCGCATTTCAGATTTGTGAACTTGTTTGACTAAAACTAGCAGGAAGCCTGCTGAGTAGTGTAGCAGTTCGCTTGCAGCTCTTAGGGTCTGAGCAATAATTTTCACTTCAGTTATTTACCCTAGACTGCCAAGAGTGAGATCTGAATGATCTTTAGCGTGGTGACACAGACGTTGTTCTTTCAGAACACACTTTGAAACTGTCCAAAAGCCCCAGAAAGAGAACAATTTTATGTCTTCATGGAGTTAGCAGCGTATTATCCACTTACATTCATTATAGGTTAGGGCGAGAGAGCTCAGAAATTTGCACTCACTGTGCTGCTTATGTACTTTGGTTAAGAGTGGCTCCGTTTTTACAATAGCCCGCTGTTCTTTTATTTCCTTAACGGTAAATTGTATACATCTGCACTCTGGTTTGCTTCTGACCTGAGAATTTTCTCCTTATGTGCTCCACAAAAAGATGCTCATTTGCTCCCTCCCACACTTTCAGAAAAACAACTTCAGCACTTCGTCCCAGTTTTGGGGGTTTTTTTGGTAGCTAAATCTGCTCTCAAGCGTTGTGGGGTGATTGTCTCCGAAACCATCATTTTTCTGCACTGAAAAATTATAATAAAGATTGGCAACAGTCCTAGTCTCTGACTGTAAGCCATTACAAAGCTTATTTCTCTATGTACTGGAAATGCTGCACATGTGCTGGAAAATCCTTGACAGGCTTCATATCCCAGGCTCAAAAATTATCACAGTAAACCTTTAGGGTTTTGGCTGTGGAAGAGATGTCAGGAAGGGTCCCGCACCTTTCTGTCCTGTTGTTTCCATTTATTTGTTGCTGTCTGGACAAAGTGATGGATAGGACACAGTGAAGTCTGTGTTTTCCCATCCATTTTATTGTTGAGTATTGCTATGAGTAAAAAACTGTTATTTAATAATAAAGACATTTTTCTGAGAACCATGGAAATCACAATCTGCAGTATAACTAGGGCTATGTTTATACCTCTGACTAAAAGCGGGCAAAGGCTAATCCTCCCCCCTGAGGCGAAGAGGGATTGCAGGTGGCCGATAAAACCAGGGCCCAGGAGGCGCAGGCGCTTTCGGAGGCTGCATGTCTCTCCCTAGCCCCAGGCCCAGCTGATGCCCTCACCCAGACCTGGAGAAGTGCAGAACATTGGAAGTGACATTAAGGAACTTGATAAGCACAGGTGGGGAGGTGGGGCGGGTGCTTGAAGGAAGCAAGAGTGGTGTAGAGAAAAGAGTAAATATGAGAAGGTAAGCACAGAGCCTTAGGTAGACTTGGAGAGCTTTTTCTGGGTGGGTATTTTGGAAGATGCAAATAAGCCTTTGCTTTTACTTGTCACAGGGTTGTTAATCTCAGGATCTGCCTTTGCTGGTGTTCCAGCAGCATTTGCTCAGTTCTGCGAAGCAGCTAATAACATATAACACAAAAACCTGCCTTGGTGTTACGCATTTCTGATTGAAATACGTTAGAATACTACTGATACACTTAAGTGTAATCTCAATAGAATTTAAAGGAAAGATTAATTTAAGCTGTTATTAAATTTTGCTAAACAAACAGAATTTTCAAAAATGTATTCAACCTCAGCCATATGTTGTTTTAAAAAGTGGTAAGTGATTAGAAGTGGAAGAGTAGGTTAATTCTGTCTCTATTTCTTATGATACTATAAAGGGTATTAACAATATGGTGAGTAGGAGTCAAGGCTGCAAAAGTTTATTGCAAATCAAAACTAAGTGCAATGTACAGAAAATGAATTATTTACTATTCTTTCCAGTAATTAAATATTTTTAAAATAATAATTTATTTCTGAAGCTATAAAATTAATCTGGAAAGCAATGTGAACATAAAGTGGTGGCATGTCTTTTTTTGGCTGAGAATTTGGCTTCTGATTTTCTTCAGAAGTAGACTGAAGACACGTCTACAGACATGTAGAGTGTATGGATTGCCACTAAAATAAGTAATTTTCAATTTCTTGATTAACTTTAGTATTGTTTGACATTGGTTTCACTGAGCATTGTTACCTTTTTTTATAATATTGGATCTCTGTGATTGTTAGATCCTGTGTGATGGTCTTTCTAGCTTTTCCTTTTTTTCTTGGTAAGTCAATTAAGAGGGGATACTTAATTCAGAGGAAATTTCACATGTTTTAAAGTGAACACTTGGAATTTAAAGAGTTTGGCTTTGCAGTACGGTAATTATCATCTGATAAAAGCTGTTTTAAATATGGCCTGAGTTGGAAATGCCTTAGTAAGTTGTTAATGCATAATCACTTTGTTGCTGGTACAGTACTGCACTTTTCTTCCCAAGTCGTTGGAAATCATTGATTTAAAAATTATGAGATCTGAAAACATATAGCAAATACCAAGTTTAATTTAATTTTCTCTTGCCTTCCAAGCACTATGTGTCTGCCTGTTTAGAGTGTTTTTAACAGCTGTGGAAACTAAAACTTTTAATTACAGGGGAGTTGAAATTTTCCAGTAATTGCTTGCCACCAGTGTAGAAAGTAAACTAAACCAGAAAAAAGCCCTGAGCAGCCTCCTTTCATAGCTGACTCTGCTTTGAGCAGGAGGTTGGACCTTCTGAGGTCTATTTAACCGGAGTTATTCTGGGAGTCTGAGATAGTTGCTGCTACAGCTAAACAAGCTCTAGCAAAGCTCCAGGCAGGCCAGGACAAGCCCAAGCAGAGCCTGACAAGTCCCAAGTCCTGTGCACTGGCCCAATGCACAGCCGGTGGCCTGATGCAAGCAACAAAGCCACCTTCAACTGCATCCACTTCTGGAAATCACAGCTGGGTCTCCTTCCCCTCCAGAGAAGAAGGGGGAAACCCATTATTTCACTCTTACTCTTGTGGCTGTAGTAAGCATGAAGGGTTGATTGGGTCCTTCTTCTTCTTCCTGCTCCACACAGCCCCTTCTGTCGTTGGGCTCTTTTGAACAGGGAGGTCTTAGCAATACCTTGCAATAAAATAATTCAGCTCACCTCTCCCACGGCTTTTCTCGTCACCTCTCTGTGTACTCAGGTCTCATTTACTTATCATTAAAATCCCACGGGGGTTTACAGCTTTTCTTTGCAACTATACTCTACAGTAATTTACCTCCATGGGTGTTAAATAATGTCTTGATCTTACACCAGTTTCTGTTACAGGATTAAAAAGAGTATTAGGACTCATGGTCCTGCGTTGTGTTCATCCTTGGTGCTAATTGCATTCACCTTCTGTTAAGAAAGATCTGCGATGACAGAAATTCAGTTCTTGTTGGGTCCCCGATATTTATTTGCACTGTGTAGCTGTGGGTGATTCAGGCTGGTTCATGAAACTGCTCTGCCACAAGACCTACGCTGGTTCTTCTCTTGTGGGGAATTATGTGGGATCATTCAACCGTCTGCTCAGCCTGGCTCAGGAGTGACACTATTAGATGAGGGTTTTGGGTAAAAAAAAGGTCAATGAGCCTGTGACTGAACACATGATTACTATACTGGTTTTCTTCAAACCCAAGGGTCTTTAACTTTGTGATTACAAAAAAAGATTTGTTTTGTAATTTTCTCCCTTTACTTGTAGAAAGACATTTGAAACCTGTTATAAATTAATAAGGAGATCAAAAAACAATAGGAAAATATAAAGGATGTCAAATATTTTAAATTATGATTTTAATGTTATTCCATGCTCATCTAGAGGCAGAGATCATCATGGTTTTGAATGTTCACATTTGGAAGATGTGAACTGAATAACTGAATAACAAATGACTGAATAATGGTGATGCTTATAGTTTGTTCAGTGAAACTTGGACTTACCTTTTACAGTTGAGTGCCATGTTCTGAGCTAGATAGAAGTCGTGGCATCTCTATCTCCCATTAATACATTATCTCTGACTGCCTTTTTATATCACTGATGTGTTTAGGCGCTGAGGCATTTGAAATCCAAAGAGGGCATTGCTCAGGGGATCTGAAACACTTAATGCTACAGCAAGAGTTTTGTGGATTGGGTGTTCTACTTCAGGAGTTTCATATATCTTTCAACGAGCACTTGTAAATCAGTTTCATGAACTGGAACTTGAAATCAATGATTTCTTAAGGTTACTGCCTGGTATCCTGTAATTTTGGTCTCATGCAGTATCTGTCTCATATATTTAGCTTCGTATCTTAATAAACTGTGTCCCAACCCAAAATATCTCTCAATGAGTTTGTAAGGAAGATGCACGAGAAACAAAGCACATCAGCATCGCTGGAGGAAGAACCTTGTCTAATTCAGATTTCAGATGAGCTCAGAAAGACAGGGCAGTGATGCTGAAGCTGGTATCAACAATATCTAGAGAAGGGAGAGGCGGTAGAAGAGAAGGGATTGTATTTGAGGAGATATGTAACTTTTAGTAAGGAAAAAGTGCTCAGACATTTAAATGTATTGACCTATTGAATCAGATAACGCTTGCTCTATAATAAATCAAATGTGAGATTTTTTGCCATTGAGGAAATGGGGATCTGGCTTTTCACAGGAAAAAACTTGGATAAACTTGTAGTATGAGGGAGACAGAAACAGGGAATAAAATTTAATGGAACAATAGGAAGGGACTTTTAAAAATGTAAAACAATCCATGACCTTTCTTAAACTTTATTATTTGTGTTCTGGTTTTAGAACAGCTGCTATAATCTCTTTATTTTATTTTAACAGCACAGCTGACCTAGTTCCCTTCACTGTCACTCACGTCATGTGCAGCTAACTTACCCAGGCAGAGTAGTATTTTGTGAAAACAGTTATTACTTTGGAACAAATATCTCAGCTATGAAAGCAGAGAAGAGCAATGTATCCCAATCCAGGCATTTTGTTTTAGATTAGGTTTCAAATCTCTGTATTATAAATTTATGTGTTTTGACGGTTTTCAACTCTGATTTTATTAGTGGCAGGTATAGGTGAGGTCATCTCCATATATGTTTACAGGAACCTGCATTGATAAATACCCGGAATACCTATTTTCAAAGAATGATGTTATTAATTGCAGTTGTTTATATATTTTAGTTTAAATATATGAGTGTTCTCCTAATGTCAGGTATACTAATTAAGGTTACTAGTATTTATAAGTGTTTGCAGGTTGGGGCTTTGTTATCCAAGGCGGTGGAGAGTTTTTAAGACTGCTGTTTTATTCCCTGTAAAATAAATATGACAAGCACTCTCCTGGGTGCTGTAGGACCTCTCTATTCTTCACGAAGAACAGTTGTTCTGTAAGCAATGTATTTGCAGCTTCTGAGCCTTAGAAAGAATTAGAGAGTGCCCAGCAATAGGGATTCAATTCAGAAGAGATTATCCATACCAATAATTGAATGTTGCTGATTTTCATTTTAATAAAATAAATTACAGCTCATAACATTTTATGTTTCATTAAGTAATTTCATAAATGAGAGTCATAAATATTATATTTAGACAAATAAAACATTGATGATTATAAATTATTCAAGAGTACTTTTGCTCAGCTTTGAAATATGCTGTCTGTTTGCCATTCTGCTCATTGGCCCTGAGGATTGACTCCTGGTAGAGGTTTCAGCAAGTCAGAAAAATGTTTATGCCATTAAAATAGAGAAGATTATGCTAATATTGTAATTTTTGCACAATGTTTAGCTTTTCACTTAAAAGCACGTAAACCAGAATATTATTAAAGAATAATTTCTCCCTTTTTGTCCATTTACTATTTCTGTTTTCTTTGGAAGTAGTGAATTATCAGGAAAGAAAAATATGTTTCATGAAATATAAATGGTAATTTATTTACTTTTAACTGTGGCAATACCTACAGAAGGCCTTTACCCTGAGATGTAAACAAGGAATGACATATAAGCAAAAATATTCCCCGTAAGTTAAAAAGATGTAAAAATTCAGTTGCTCGAGGACATGATTTTAGAAGCAAAATCTAATAAAAGCATAATAAAGAAATGGCCGAGATAATGAAAGCCTGCGTATCCGCTGAGTTTCAGGGAAGGGAGAGAGAGTCTATTTTAATATTCATAAATTGAGCTGTGACCCAGCCAGGAGCAGCTTCCTCCTCCCGCCCACCCCAGCTGGTGGGTTTGCCTGGAAGAATACAAAAGCAAACGGTGTTTAACGTCCATCACGGCTCAGAGGTTTGTCTGAGAGGCTCAGGTCACGGCTTACCGCTGCCACACGCTGTGGCAACTTCCAAGCAGACCCCAAAACCCAGGGTCTGGCTGTGCATTCCCCAAAAGCTGGGGTCTGGCTGTGCACCCCCCAGGCGGGTACCAGGG
>NW_009208089.1:62200-63578 GCF_000690835.1 Fulmarus glacialis
AGAGGCGGCCCCCTCCCCCAGCCCCTGCTGCCCCCGCGCCGGGCACCCGCATCCCCGGCAGGAGCCAGGCTGGTCCCGGAGAAATTACCTTTAATGACATCCCTGTAGTGTCCTCACAGTGTGATCTGTTTGTGCTTAAACTCAGGGCTTTAATTGACTTAAAGGCCTTCGAAGCCCATGCTCTGAGGCCCCTTAAAAGGTCCAGGGAAATGAGTGTAAGTGAATCAGGCAAGGTTTATATTTTCACTACCTCTGTTGCACTGTTAGTCTTCACTCCTAAAATCTCAAAATTTTACCTCTACTTTATAACCCAATGTAAATTAGGTTTGAGTCAGTCTTATGTTTAATAGATACACAAGCTGAGGCACCAGATAACTCTTCGCTAAAAGGTATGCAGACTGTGGGTGTTGTACAAGTCGTGAGCCTGAGAAGTGTCAGGCAAGAGGCAGACACTGTGTGGGTAGAAAAGGGATAATTTTTTTCTCAAATATTGCACCTCTTTGTTATTATTGATAAGAGCAAATAATGAAATACCTGCAATGCCATTCTGGAGGCAGTGATAGGTTAGAAAAATAAAGCAGAGGGTTTTTTTCTCCCTTTTCTTTGTAAGCATGACTCTGTTTACTTAATTTCAGTTCCTAAAATAGCTTTACTAACTCGAATTGATCAGTGAGGCCAGGGGTGGATGGTACTCCCCTGGATATCATAATGAGCAAATACGCTGCTCACTTCAGAGCTCTGAAAAAGTGCTTTGTACAGAATTCTGCCTACTTTTATAGTCAGAGGCTGCAAAACACCTCTGGTAACTTAGTTGCCCTTTCACTTCCCAGATCTAGGTACATGTGCTGCATGGTCCGGAGGTCCACAGCTTGGGAATAGGGCTGGCAAAGCAGGGAGATTTATATTATCCTGGGGAATATTCCTGGGGTCAATGTCTCTGCTGGCATCACCCAGAGCACATGCAGGGAGAGTGATTTTTAAAAAGGGAGGAGTGGCAGGAAGATTTGGCAGCTAAAACGTTCCCCAAACCCTCCCCCCTCCTGGAAAAAAAAGAAGAAAAGCCACAGCGTGGCCAGGCTTGAGAAGTGGGATGCCCTCAGGCCCACCAGTCCTATATGTTTAGCTGATCCCAGGTACTTTTCTAATAAGGAAAAATGCCATTCTGCAGTGATAAAATTTACAAGAAGCTCTGTAAACAAACCCTAGCAATTCACTGGATATGTGGGGAGAGAGGTTTCATAGAACCATAAAATCATGGAATGGTTTGGGTTGGAAGGGACCTTTGAAGGTCATCCAGTCCAACCCCCCCTGCAATGAGCAGGGACATCTTCAACTAGATCAACTTCAACTAGCCCCGTCCAACCTGACCTTGAATGTT
>NW_009208090.1:0-26951 GCF_000690835.1 Fulmarus glacialis
TGGGTGAGGAGGCTCGGCCCGGGCATTCGCCGTTAGACACCACACACAGAAGTGCACGTTTCTGATGGTTTTTTTGCCAGTACAGCAGCAGGCTCTGGGTTTGAATCTTGTGTTTGAGGACAACAGGGCGGGTTTTCCTTCACATGGCGCAGTGACACGAGCTTCTCACCAGCGCTTGTCCACCTTGCATCTGTATACACACACACACACACACACGTATATACTGTGTGCAGCAGAGGTTGTGGCACGGAGCAGCTCTCCTACGTGCCGGCGGTGGCAAAGGCCACCTCAGCGTTATCTCCAGCACAGTGATACTGCCAACAGTGTGATTTAAAGAACAAACAAATGGATAACTCCATTCCAACTCATGCACCTGTAGCAGAGCACACCTGTACCAAATTTTAAGTGTTTTAACACCTGTGACGTGCTCGTAGAACTATATTGAGGAAGGATTTACTTACCTCTTTCTGAGAGCGTTTGCACGTGTCACAGAAGGGCAGGTACGTCTAAGAAATGAGCCCTCGCCTGCGGCTGGATGTGGCTGGGATGCTCGGGGGTGAAGCAGAGCCCAGGCCTTGCCCCAGCTCTTCGGTCTCAAGTGGACGTTCAGTAGCTTTCCTTTTGCTCCTGTTGAGCCACAGGCTTGTGAGCACGTGAGGACGGTGACCCAGCTCCTGGTCGATGGTCCAACACAACATCAGCTTCAGAGCTGGGTCTCTCACCCCTTGGAAAGGTTAATTAGCTGAGGCTTGGCACTGTGCTAAAAGTGCCCATTCATCCTGTAGTCCAGCAGGTGTGACCACCTGAAGCGCACCCCGCAGCCAGCCTCCAAGACACAGCAGCCTTGGAAAGTTCTTGACGGGGATGAAAAGTTAGAGGGCAGCACAGCCTTGCTCTTTTCCTTCTTTTTGGCTGACGCTAGAGGTTTTGAGGCTATAGGATAAGTCTCCCAGTGTGGATAATGCACTCTAGAAGGTGAATTTTGTATTCACTTCTACTTTTCACCTCTTCATGTCCTACAGGTCAAGTGAAAAGTATGCTTGTTTCGTTTAATGCAAACAAATGTATGGCTGGGATGGAGTGGACCAAAAGAACATCTTAAGAAATCTTGTATTGGTTGGCTGGGATAGGTTTTTGCCTCCCCTCTCTCCTCCTCTTCCCTTTCAGGCAGCACCAGCCCTTTTCATGTCCCTTCAGGCAGTCGTGGCCTGGGACCTTTCTCTTAGCAGCTGCTGCCCATACAAATAGCTGTACTTGTCCACATCCTATTCCTTCCAGGCTGTTTCGTAGCCTATTTGAAATGCATCTTGAGTCTTTTGCCTGATGTTAAGTGCTGTTGTGCCACCAATTCTGCAAAAACACAATTTGTATGAAAGTTGCTGGAAAAATACTGCTTATTTTCAGCTGTTATCCTCTGATATATTTAACACAGCATGGTGTAAAATGTTTAGTAGGTAATGCATCGTTTTAGAAAAATGTTTCAAAGATTTGCCTTTGAAAATATTTCAAAACTTACTGTGCTTTACGTGGAAATGGCTGATCCGTTTCCTGGTCTGCGTAGCACTGAGCTGATGATCTAGATCTCCGTCTTTGGGCCTCCTATTTACCAGTGCTCCATTTTTTTTTAATTTGCAATTTCGTGAGAACATTTCTTTGCTGATATTCATGAGGGAGGGAAAAGAGACATGAGTAACTGATAGGAACTACTGAAATGGCTTTGTCTAAAGTTATAGACTTTGTCTAAAGTTATATATAAAGTTATATATATGTGTCTCTCTAAATTTCACACACAAAGGAAAGATCAAGTAGGGGAAAAGACATTCTTTATGTTTGTTTTCCTTACCCACCAATAAATATTTAAATGATGTGGATGACTTCATTCTTTTTTTTTAATTCAGGAAAAAATGTATGCTGGTATCTGGAAGAGAGACCCGGGGAATTTCCTACAGTGCTTTATTGCTTAGCCTTCAAGCAATTAAATAGTTGCAGAGATGTTTCTAAGGCAAAGCAATCTCCTTGTTCGGCTGTTAACAGTCTGTTTGCTTCCTCGTTAGTGATTTCGTGTATTGAGTTAGTTAAAATATAAGCATATTTTATTTTTATTTAAAAAGAAAAAGTTCATAACCTGGAAAGAAGCTATTGCTTACAGAGGGATTTGTGCTCAGTATTGCTCCCCCTGCCCCTTTTCTGGTCGGCTGCAAAAGCAGAGCTGGCTCTTTAGTAAAAGGTGCTCCCAGTTTTCTCTATTTGCCCTCACAGCCAGCATCATCTTGTTTCAAAGCAGGCAAGGAAAAAAATGGAGAGATGCTCAGATTCAAATCAGAGCAAGAAAATCCACTTTACTGTCTCTAATTGAATCCAAGCGCAGAGCCTAATTCCGTCTGAAGGAAGGAACATGGCGCAGAGCAGAGGAAGGACGTGGCAGCCCTCCTTCCTGCTCTCCCTTGGACAACTCTTCTGTTACGTCCCAGCAGGAGCCTGGTGGATGCCCCATGGAGGGTCCCGATGGGTGCCGGTGTTCACCTGGTGTTCAGTGTCCCTCACCGGGATTGTGTGACACTGGAGCATCCCTGCGCGTCCTTGCACCTCCGTCTGCTCCAAGCCTGCCCGAGGGTGCTCAGACCAGGCAGAGAAGCTGCAGCGCGGTCAGGCGACACGTGAGCTCGGAGCTCTGGGGCCGAAGGAACCCGCGGTGAGCCCCGGCAGGCCGGCATGGTGCACGCTCCCACCTAGCCCTCTGGTTCCAGCACTGCGATTTAGGAGCTGGCAGTGTGGTAGAGCCTGTTACCAAATGAGCTCCTAACAAAGAACCCTTCTAAGAGCGGCTGCTTCTTGGGGGCAGGGAGCAAAGCACGGCTGCATCCCGCGCTGCCTGGCTGAGGCTTCCTTGGTGCGTGGTCCAGGCGCCTGCTGACAGTGGCACCTTGCAGTGCTCCTGGGCGCGGGCGCTGCCAACAAAGCACCTATTTTTCAATTACTTATGTCTGCGAGACTGGGCTCACTGAAGTCTACTGAATAGGTGCCTCTTCCTAATAGCCGCTTAATCCCTGACTGGAATAGGGTAATGTGCAGGATGGCAATGACGGTAATTACCAGGAAGCATTAGTAAAACCTGTGCTTGAGAAAATGAAAAGGGTGTGTTTGCCTTTCTCAGAGGAAGAATGCTGTTTGATGTTCTGCTCTTATCTTTGGCACTTGCTAAACAAGAGCTTGGGAACTGGCAGCTGACGGTGGATGGGAAAGGAAGAAGAAACGGGCTGGCAATGGGAGTTGACCTCTGTTTGAGGCCAGACACGCATCCCTCTGCTCGCTCTCCAGCACGAGGGTGGCAGCTGGGGCCAGACACCCCCCTAGGGCAGGACACCCCCCTGGCCCTCTGAGCTCCGCTGCACCGCGGCCAGAAGGTCAAGTCAGGATGGGCAAAATGCATGGCACAGGCGTACCCACAGTGGGCTTCGGGCGAGGACAAAATCCTGAGCTTAAATGCAGCTCCTGAGCAAAGGAGGGGTGACCCCAAGGAGAGGAGACCCCAAGGAGGCTTCACGCAGCTCTTCTCCCAGCAGTCTGACCCCAGGGGTATTTTTACCGTAGGGGTATTTTTGTACGGATATGATTACATCTACGGAAAGGCTGCTAATTTTCAAAGATAATTGGCCTAACTAACATAGAGAGGACAAAACTCTTGCTGCTGTCTGCACAGCCCGCTTTCTAGGATGCCACAGGAAATGTAATAGCCTGCAGGGCCAGTGAGCCCGGACTGCCTGCTGGCATGCGTTTCTCTCCATTACTACAATAAAAACTTAGATTTTGACTAGAGAACAAGGAATAACATTCTCAGAGCCTTCTGTTTCATTTGGGAACCTAAACACCACTGACTTTTCATTAATTGATTTAAAGTTCTTTGGAAAATTGTACCCTGTACCTCTCAGGATTCTTACCATGTTTTTGTGATGGTTTTGTAGATAGTTCCAGTTGAATGTAACTGTTGCCCTCTCCAGAGGAATACACCAAAAGGAAGCTGGCTTGTGTTTACATGTAAGGATGTGAGCCTAAAGTCCAACCGGTTACAAAGCCAGCATCAGGAATTAGTCATGCAGTTGTTTGTGAAATGACAGTCAACTAGGAAATAGCAGCAGAAAAAAACAATAATGTATATTTCCAGGTAAGTGAATCATATTGAACAGTTTTGTTTATATGCAAGAAATGCATCACCTGCAAAATTTCCTAAGGCATGAAATTATCTCCCAATTATCAGGAAGGAGCCTGCTGCCATACTGACACACTTCACTGCCAGTGAATGGGTGAGACATTGATCTCAGTTCAGATCCATCCAGAACTATTAAAATCTGTTAAAAACAGTCTGAGGTGTAAGACTTCGCATGGAGTATACCAAGACTCTGCCTTCCTCAAATCTGGGGGTCTATACCCTGAGACTGCAGTACGTTATTTTGAAGTTTGTGCCATTTTTACATGTGGATCCTCTTGCTGATTAAAAAGGGAATTCAGAAGTAGCGGTGTATATATTTGCAATGGCAGGGATAGGGAGAAAACCAAATTATTTTCTGCAAGTTGGTATAGCCAGTCCTCTGACACCTGTGTTGTGCTTCAGTCTGTCTCCTACATCCCAGACTCTCTCCGAGCATCCATGGAACTGATTATAACTGATTCGTTAATGCATTCTGAGCACAAACACAGCAAAATTGGGGTTTTCTTTTTGTGCTCTTGAAAAATAAAGCACAAAATCTTCAGCAAGCAGCTCCCGTTCCTCTTGGCTTTGCAAAAGGAGACTGGCCTGACTGCCCTCTGCGAACACCAGGAGAGTTCAGGGTGGGCTCCAGCTTGGAGAGGGGCTTCTGCTGCTGCTGCTGTGGCAGAACCAACTGCACGATAGGAGAACCCCTTGTTTTAGTAAGAAGATGCTATCTGAAGTTCATTTAAAAATATTGTAGCATGCTGTTTCCCATGTGGATTTTGAGGATCCTTCCTTATCAGAGACTCCCATTTTTGTCTCCTAAAAATTAATGACCCTGTTCTTATGAGAGCTGTGCTTTTAAAATCACTTATCCTGAACAGGACAGGTATACCTGGTGGTTTCTGTCTTCTTCCTCATCCTTATGCAGCTCTCCCTGATTTTGGGGTGATTCCTTTTTCTAGAAGTAGGTCAAAGCAAGTGGACAGTAGTAAGTCTTAATCAGTGGTGGAGGAAAAGCTTTTTCTCAGTTAAAAATTGCTATGAGAATGTGTTGAATCGTTAAGAATTAAACATTAATGAAACAACAGTTCTATTTCCACATTACTCTTCTCCCCGCCAGGCTTTTGTGTGAAGATTAAATATTGTTTTCCCTGTTTTCTGAAGGTGGCAAGGAACACAAAGGCCTTGTCTTCGCTCTGAAATAAAGGTGAACTTTTAACTTGAGCTACCAGCGCTGATGGAAACCCCAGGAGAGATAAGGCGCTTTGCATATTCTGCTGATTGATAGCAGTGGGGAATGAGGAAAGGGTAAGAATAGGATGAGCATTTCTCTGACTAATCTGGGAGGAATACAACAGTGTTGTCTCTGATCAGACTTTACCATATTTAGCATGAAGTAAGAATAGATTTTGCCCAAGTGAAAACAGTATTTCTACACGTTCACTGGTGCTTGCTTCGCTTGCTGTTGGCCGTACAGGTTGTGTTGCTGGGATTTTCCCTGATGGATTTCAGAGCATGCGGGGCAGGCCGTGCAATGCGGAGGCACAGCCTCCTCGAGGCTTGGAACCCCTTGGAAACTCAACCCTGCCTTCCGTCTCCCTTCACGCACACACGCTGCGTTGGCCTCGTACCACGCAACGCACTCATCAAACACCTTTTTTTTTTTTTCCTCTCTAGGAAATGATGTAGGAAACGTTCTCTTGCAGTGGCTTAAGTTACATTCTCATCCTCCCTGGAATTTTTCTTGAATCATGCTTTTGTCCTTTGCATAACCTTAGAAAAGCATGCCACTTTTACAAAGGAGCTATGAAATTGTTGGAACAAGTGCTCGGTAAACAAGGGCCTGTCTGTCGTGCCCCAGGCGGCGGGCAAACCTCCTGCGAAAGGCTGCTTTCTCCCTGGGCTGGGCAACTGGATCCCAAGGGCATTTTAAGGAAAATTTGCTCTGTTGCTTTTACCCCTCTCAGCCGGCCGGTGCGAGGTTTGAGGGAGTTTGATGTGATGCTGTGATTTTATACCAGCCGTCTGGCTGCGGCCATGCTGTCAGTGACCCGGGGGGTGACGGGATCCCCGAGTCCTGAGCCCTGGTCTCCTGCGCGGGGGCAATAACCAGGGATGCCCCAGGCACGAGTCCATCACAGGAGATTGCAGGTTAAAAGGAGTGGGACTCATGCTGAGGTGGGAGGGTGGCAGAGGAAAACAGAAACAGGCACGGAGCAGAGAGGAGAATGAAAGTGGCCAAGGAAGCCAGCCCCTGATGTGTCTCTCCATGTGCTGGCTCACGAAGCTACGGCGATCACGTGCAGTTTCCTTGTGGAAAAAGCAGATCAAGGGCTTGTAGAAAATGAGCACTGTCTTTTTCCCAGCACTGCCGTAGAGGGCCTTGCTGGCTGGGGCTGTTTCTAAGATAGCTCAGGTAGCAGCACTGCAAAATTACTTTTTCTTTCTTCCAGGAAATGCTGCCTTACCAGCCTGAGCTGGCAGAGAACAGAGAAACACACTCAGCCGTAGTGGATCTTTGGTCTCAGTCTCTTATAACTGCAACTGTTATAAGGTGCAGCAATTCACTGTGATCTAAATGAAAACACGGCTTGCAGGTATTGCAAAATGCATTCTTGGTGCTGTGCAGATACTGCAATTTCATCACCTGGAAAGGAAGGTCCTGCACACAGCCCCGGTGCAGATACCTACTGTCCAGCTCCCGTTATTGTACATACAGTGCCAGTTACCACAGCTCTTCATGCTCGAGCCTTTTTTATCATGAAGTAAATTTGCCTATGAGTAGTTAGCGAACCCCTGCATTGAAGATGGGCATGCATCTTCTGAAGCTCCTGCAATGCAGCCGCTTCTGGGGTGGAGAAGTGCCGTGCTGCTGCGTGTGCTTAAAGTCTTTCTGAATCGGATTCCGCTGGCCTCTGAAAAATGCTTTAGTGCCTGCAGCGGCTGCTGAAATTAGGAGGAAATGAAATTCCTTCTTCTGGATTAGATATTGCAAAATCTTTCATCCCAGCCTGTGTGAAAGTTAAACTGCTTCCTTTGTTTATGAGGTGAAAGATATTTTTGTCAACTCCAGTGTTTGATTTTTTTTTTTATTTTTAAATAAGGGTCTGTTTATTTATTGGAAGTCTAAAACCTCTTTGTACTCTTAAAATCAGCTTTTAGCAGCTGGGCTTTTCATTAAAGGTGCTGATAGGTCATGTGTTATCGCAGGTGACCTTCAAGAACAGTAAAGGGCAGGTTTTGATCCTGAAGGTGATGGTGGGAAAAGATGAAGCTCTCCTACCGGCATCGTTCCAGGCGAGGGCCACCCTTGGCTGTGCGTGCGGCTCATTTCCATATCTCTTTCTTGCAGCTGTAGTATCTCAAAGGTGGTTTGAGGATTTTTTCTCTCTTTGCCTTTCCCCAGTCAGTGAGTCTGACCAGTAGCAGTTCCTCCTGTGCTGGGCATAGAAAGAGAAATGCATGATACAGAGTCTCACACATCTGCAGCCATGAGATGTACAGGTCACTAACCAGCCCAGACCTGACTTCTGTAACTGGTGAAGGATGTTCATAAGAGGGCTCCTTCTCTTTTTCATGTGTGTGCATTTGTGACAAGGCCATTGCTTGTTAGACTTTGAAAATGGCTGCGGTGGAGCTGGTGAAGAGCTGCCTTTGGCTACCCGCGGGGGCTCAAATTCTGCTTCTGGCTCTCGTCGGGTGCCCTGAAGGATTGGTCCAGGCACTTGTCCACCTAGGCTGCTCTACTTTGGTTAAACCCACTGGATTAAATTATTCCTGATCCACAGCGAAATGAAAACTAGACCCTCAGGGTTTATTTGTCATGAACACTTTACGCTCGGTGGAGGGAAGCTGGTCTTCTAATGGAAATAGCGGAGGGGGCGGCCCAGGTGTCTGGGGGACTCCCTGAAGCCACAGGATGATCCACCCTGTCCTTCAGACCATGGGCTCTTTGGGGCAGGGACTCTGGTGTGACTCCCCATGACTATATATTAGTCACTTTCTGTGACACAAACAGTACTTCGTATACCCGGAGCAGCTGTTTATGGTGGTAGTGATGTTCCTCGAGTAGCAGGAGGCAGAGCTCCACCTTTGCGAGGCATGTGTGGCTGCAAAACGTCTGCAGTTATTATGCAGGAAAATGTGTTTCCTCAGTCTCGTCAAAGCTGGACAGTCCGCTCCTATATATTACTTGTTAATTTATGATCTCTTTTATGATCTCTTGTAAAACAACTAAAGAAAATAGAAACTGCTGTCCTCAAAAACTACATAAGTAAATACTGATGATGAAATAGCAGCGCCCAGCATACTTGCCGAGTTTTACTTTTTCCAGGCAGACCACTCCTACCCTTCAGTTAATAATTACACATAAGGAGGTACCAATTTATGGCAGAATAATATGGAAGTAGTAGAAGACGCAAAGTAAACTTGACAATATCAGGAAAATGGTGTTTTGTTTTGGTTTTTTATAAGTGTGCTCAAATGTATCCAGCAAAGAAGTGGAATTAATGGCCTCTTCTAATCTGTTTTCCATCCTTCCCAACAGAAATGGCCCTGACCTGTCAGAGTTTTGTGAAGGAGGTGCAGTAATGCTGTTGAGGAGCACTTGTGCCCACCCACAGGCAATCTGGCACAGCCCTTCCTTCGTTTTCGCAGGTAGCATCACTATAGACTAACGTGACGTGACTCATTAGATCAATCTCTTGTGTGGACAGTTTCTTGCAATCAAACTTGACAAGGCAATGATACTGCTGTAACAACTGCAGCGCCTTGAACTGAGCTCTCAGGGATGATACCAGAAGTGTTGTTATCTCTGAGTAGTGCCTGGCCATTCTCCCCCCGCTCTGTTCTGCATTGCAGTGACCTTTGCTTCTGCAACACACTTTCTCAAGAGCTAATTATTGAGTTTTGAGCAGTTTTGCTCATACTTCACTTTATCTGAGATCCCTATCACCAGCCAATCTCCCCCAGAAAATCAGCTCTCCAAACTGCACAGCTGGCTCTTCAGCCTCAGGTGACTTGCAAACCTCCATTCCTATTGTAACATTTCATTATATATATATATATTTTCAAGCCTCACTTCTGCTTGAATTCCAAGAATGGCGAAATACGGCAAAGCCTTGGAACTAGCAATTGCCAAAAGCAAGGCTGTTTCCTACTCTGCTTGTTTTCACCGAGACCCGCAGTACCTGCCGACATGGAGCGGCGTGCTGTCTGAACCTCCCCTGGCCATCTCCTGTGCATACAGAGATTGCAGCTCCTCCAAGATCTTGTCTTTGGCTCTTCCCATTCAGGGTAAAGTTTTAAACCTTTACACTCTTGGAAATACATTGTGTTTTGTGTTTGCTCTGAGACAGGAAACGAATCAAATGTGCTTTGTTGGGAGTCCTGGTTCCAGCTTTTGGAAGCCACGTAACAGAGCCACGAAAAGGCGAGCTTGGCCCCGGCTTGGCTGCCGAGGAGAAGCCGTGAGCGTGGGTATGATGACAGGGAGTCGTGAAGGGTTTTGCCACCTCAGAGACTGGTAGCTTCTAGCTAAGCACGATCATATAGAATAAACTCGCTGGATGAAGTGATCTCCTCTCTCTCCATAAAAACCCTACCTTTTGAACAGGGTAGATTTAACGGCATGTGCTTTTGCTGGACCCTCTGTGAACAGAGGGACGGAGGGTCCGATTCCGGGGCTGTTGAGGGCAGCGAGCTGCTTTGTGTCACCTTTCCGCCAGGAAGTGCCCTGGAGATGCCATCAAAGGGGTTTTCCCACCAAACCTGCGCACAGGACCAGAGTGCATTCTGCATAACTTTCCCTTCCCAACAGAGGACAGATATCCAGCAGCAATAGATTGAACTGCAAAGAAAACACTTCCTTTGTCCCCAAAAACTGCCATCCTGATGTGCAGGAGCCACCCCACCTGCTCATGAAACGCAAACCAAGGTCCTACTCACCGTATTTTCTGGCCATCCAGAAGGAATCTTGTTTGGCTTCCTATTCAGATTCTGAGGGCTTTTTTGGTAGATGAAAAATCATCCACAGCTGTTGCTGAGGGTTTTGAGACACCAGGTGTAACTGGAAAATGAAAGGGAAGGCAGGGCTGAGCCTCTCAATTTGGGCTCCAATAATGATAATGATTCAATCTAGACTTCATCAAAGAAGAGGAGGAGAGAGGACAGAGAGGGCGGTTTGATCACACGGATGCCCATCAGCCAAGTCATAACCTGAGGCATGCTAAAGGCAGCAGTTCAGTGAAAGGACAGGCTTTCCAGGGCTGTAATTACCGGTCCTGCAGTGCCTCCGGGCAGCGAGGAGCTGGTCCACGGGAAGAGCTGCCGGTCACCCTGGGTGGGTGCGGACACCTGGCTTGATGTGGGACAGAGCACAAGGCACTTGGAGCTGAGTCTCCATCGTGTATTTACACCTGAGAAGCTTTGGGACTTTTTAAGTTACGCCCTGGGGAATGTGTTTGTTCATCCTTTGCTTCGGCAATGTTGGCGTCAGCATCTCCCATTAATTTCTGAGAGAATGCAAATGTTGATATAGCTACCAGAAATCCTTTGAAGTGAAGTATCTTAGCAGATGGGACAAAGCAGTAAAGAGAAGAGATTTGTAGCAGCTGGCACATGTCAAGTCGCCCCTAATTTGTACTTTACAACAAGCCATGTTCTTAATCAGTTTTTGGAACTGGTGTGAGCGCAGCCCGAGCTGATGGCAACTCCGACAGGCACGTCCGTGCAATATAGCCATAAACACGTCCATCCCTGGACGTGCAGTACTGCAGTTCACAGCAGGTGTTGCTGCCCCAGTGACCTCCCCGACACCCGGGGATGATAAAAGGACCCAGCCGCAGGGCCAGGCTCGCTTACCGGCATTATTCTGGTAAGGATGAGATAAGATAAGATGCTTCTCCTCCCCAGCTCTCTGAACTATGCCCCTGCCATCTGCATCTGGGAGTATTTGCATGTTAAAAGCAGGGGGACAGCTAAAAGGCACGCGGTAGTTTGCCAAATTACGGAATTTCTGCCAGCGTTACTGGGTGGAGGAGGAAGCGCGGGAACGCCTGCGCCCTGCCTCCCGCTCCAGCATATTTAACCTCGGGAGTCGTGCCCGGAGCTGCATCTCTGCTCAGCCTCCAGCTGCCCTGGGAGGGAGGACCAGGCTTGGGGAAGATGAGCTGCAGCAGGTACCCAGTGGATGTGAAGGCTGTAGGCTTGATGCAATGCAGAAAGCAGAAGGTACTTCAATGTTTCCTTTTTTGTTGGATTTTCTTTTTCTCCTTAAGTATTTACAAATTGGGAAACTAGAGGGCTTTTTGAGTTACTCTTACGGGGGTATACCTGCTCATTTCCCTGCAGTGTTGGGATTAGAGCCTTGTGATCTAGGACAGGGGTCTTAGACTTGTTTTGTAATGGTCTTAATATCATAAGAAAATGGTTATTTTGGATTCTGCTGTCTTTCTGCTCACACTGTCGTAAAATTCTTCCGGTTTTAACAATGATTACCCATTTGGGGCCTGAAGATTAAGGAAATATTTTTGTAGGTCTAATGTTTAATTTAGCTTTTTAATGTGAGTCTTGCAGCCTGAAGCCAGAACTAAACCACAGGTCCTGACAAATGCGGATTACTTGAAAGCGTCCAATATTGAACATTGTAATTAAAAAAAAAAAGCACTTCTTTTCCCTTTTATTTTTCCAGAACTACATGATGTTTGTGTCTTGGTCAGATCAGAACAATATTCTCATCTACCGGACATTTGAAGACTTTAAGAGATTCCATGTAAGTGAATATTTCCCTGAAAATAGGATTCCTGTCCTGGGGAGGGGGGAAGGAGCCCAGCCGTGTGTCAGGGCTGCGAAGCATCACTATTCTCTCCTCCTCCTCGCTTTTAGAAAGAGCTGAAGAGAAAATTCCCCATTGAGAGTGGCTCGCTCAAGCGATCTGACCGGACAATACCCAGGTTTAAAGGTAAGGAGAACAAATCTCTGATGGCCTACAAACACGATAGAGCTGTCGGGGACAGTTGTAACTGATGACATAGACTTCAGTCTCTGAATCTGACCTTCCTCTGGAACAGATTAACAGCTCCTCCTGCTTGTGGCGTGGTACTGCTGGGTTACATCAATGTGCTTGGGCCTATTACCGACTTAAAATAACCCAGAAAGATTTTTTTTTTTTTTTTAGTAGATAATTACACTTGGTAAATTAATATTACACTTTAAATATTGGCCCCGAGCTCCTTGCAACTTTTACATGTGAACAAAGATAAATTTTAGATATTCAAAAACTGTATCAATCAGGAGCTATTAAAAATGATAGGGAGGCAGAGGCAGCTTCTGTCTTGGCTTCTTACAGTTTGGGCTTGTGTGGGGAAGGGTGGTAGGTGAGGGCATCCCCGTGTTTAGGCAAACGACGCTGCTCTCAAGGCATCGGGATCCGTTGTCGTCTTACACCAACTTTGCTCTTGTTATTTTAAAGATGCAAATGTGAAGCAGAGGAAGAGCGAGCCTGGAGGTACTGAAACTGCTGGAAACTTACTCCCAGGAGCTGCTGAAAACCGATGCTAAAATCTCCCAAGGTGAAGATGTGATTCAGTTTTTCAAGGCACAGACCCAAGACCTAGATCCGTCCTTTCCTGAAAATAGGTATGAAATCATATTTGTATTTTTTGTTTGTATGTGTATTCATGAAACAGAAATGTTATAGAATACAAGTAGAAGAGAAACAACAGTTACATACCAGAGCAGCAGAGCAGGGAAGTTCTACTGAATGCTTTAATGCACGTTTACATTGCTTCTGATGCCTTAGCTTTTCTTGGCCTACTGCATAGATGGTTTTACCAAAATTAATACTAAACTCAACCTTCCATGTGAATTTTCAGCAAACTGATATAAAACTTTACTTTTCAGTGTTGTGATCATGCCATCAGAAATTGGAGGGGAAAAGAAAAACCAGCCACGGCAGCAGCTCTCCTCTATTACACACCCCCAGACATCCCAGAGCTACAGATGCATAGAAACCTTTGAAACCAAAGACACAAAGAACAAGAGTTTCAAAGTCGCCAAGAAGGAAATTGTTGAAGTGTTAATCAAGGACATGACCGGTATGTGTGATAAGGATTCTTCAGTTTCAGGGAGGGATGGTGTAGATCGATTCATACTTGGCAAATGCCGAGTCAGTAGCATCACGGGTGCGGGTGGGTGTTGTACGTGTGGTGTGCTTACTCGGATTTACACAGGAGGAAAGAACAAGATGTCAGCATGGCATCGGCCAGGCACTGAGCTGCTCTGCAGAATCTCCCTCCTGTCTCTTGTGGCAGAGCAGCCCCTACCCAGGGATTATGGTCATCTGTCTACTTGCAGGCTGTTAAAAACCTCCTTTTTTTTTTTTTTTTTTTTTTTTTGCTATCTGCAGGATGGTGGCTAGTGGAAAACACAGACAAGCAGATAGCCTGGTTCCCAGCCTCGTACCTGGAAGAGATTGACGTCCACAAGGACATCCAGAATGCCTGGACCTCAAACGAGGAGGGTAAGTCTGCCTCTGGCTCCCTGGGACACCACGTTCCTCCTTCAAAAAATGAGTTCTGTAAAAACCCCACCACTTTAACCACTGCTTGGAGTCCCTGACTCTTCTGATCAGCTCTGCCATCAGCTGTGGTCTCTGAGCCAATCAGTCACTTACAGGGACACTTGTCATGCAGCTCTTGCTTGCTCCCCAGGGCTGCTGCGCTGGTCGGTCACAGGGATGGAGGCATTTTCTCTGCAAGGCAAAAACGACCTCCCCCTTCTCTCTGCAGGCAGCCTGTACTTTGTTGTGCGGGCCTACGAGTCTCAGAAGGCAGACGAGCTCTCACTGAACAACGGCGTCGTCGTGGAGGTGGTCAGGAAATCTGACGATGGCTGGTGGCTGATCCGGTAAGAAGGCTTTTCCGAAGCTCTTGTTCCCCGAGGGAGCCGGTTACCTGCTGCAGGTGCTTCTTGCCTGCTCCTCCCCAAGTGGGGTGCAGAGGAGCTCCCCCTGAGTTGACTGCCCTTGGCTAGGGACAGTTTCCCCTTCCTCACGCCCTCTGTACAGCATTGGGTTGAGTCCTCACCTGCTTCCCCTGGGTGCTCTGCTCCCTCCCCTTGGTCTGAGCTGGGAGAAGGGCTCTTTTCAGCGTCGCTTGTCATCCTCCCCCTTCAGATACAACGGCCGTACCGGCTACATGCCCTCCATGTGCCTCCAGCCCTACAAGAATCCTCACCACAAGTTCCAGACCATCATAAGCTGTGGGCTCAACGTCTCCACCCCGAACCTCTGCTCCTCCCTGATGGCTCCCCAGCCCCGGGGTGAGGCCGCGGGACAGCGCAGGATGCAGGCTTGCTCTTCCCTTGACCGGACTGAAGAGGACGTGATCTCTCTGAGAAGCAGATCAAGGTCTCTGCCCAGGGCCAGCTCCACCCCAGACCTGGAGTCAGACAGCTCGTCCCTCAGCTCAGGGAGCGGCAGCGAGCAGGACGGCCGGCTGAGCTGGAAGCCTGACTTGTCAAGGTCTCTGCCCGAAGTCGAGCAGGCCAGGAGCTCTCCCCTGGGGCACGCCTTGGCCACACACAGCAGCAAGTCTCCACGCCTCACCCGCAAGGACAGGAATGATTCGGGCTTTGTGGAGTCGTCTGCAGCTGACCTAAGCTACTCCCTCACTGACCCAGGCTTGGCCACGTGTGTCCCCAAGGTGCCCGTGCGCCCCTCAGCCCACGAGATTCTCCAGAAGTGCAGCACCGTCACGAAGCGAGCCGTGCAGCAGTCTTCCTCCCGGCCGGCCCTCCAGGCTCTGCTCCCTCTCCCGAGCATGCACTAGTGCCCCGGGGGGGGCACGGACCCAGCCCCCGGCCAGCACCACCACCAAGAGCCAGGCACCCACCTCGCCCAAGTCCTGCAGGAGCCGTGGGCAGTGGCGGGGGGAGTGTCAGGGCTTGGGACTGTCGCTTTCCAAAGACACGCGTACAACCTGGGTAACAGCGATTTGTGCTGCAGCTTGCACAGGGAGGCCGGGGAACCAGGAGGGGCTTTACTGGAGTTAGCGGGAGAGGATGTAGTGGTTTAACTTATCAGGGGAGTCAGGGCAGCTGTGGATCTGGCCTGTCCCATATCAGTTAGAGGTCACTTTGGATTCAGTTAATTCTCCCTCAGGCAGGTATTTATCCTGCAGTGTAGTATGTGAAAATTTCACAATTGTTCTTGCGTTATTCCCCACACCGGGGTTAGCTGGCAAAGTGCTGCGGCCACCCTGGAGAGCAGGCGTGAAATCCAGACAGAGTAAGTGACTCAGGGTCATCCACACAATCCGGAGCTGCAATTATTGGTATTGGGTAGGGATGGGATGGTGCAGCCATGTGAATGTCATTTATCTGAACCCCCTCTTTTATATATATTTTTTAAACTCTTTGATTTTTGATGTTTGTTTGGGGGTTTTGGGGGGTTTTGGGGTTTGTGGGTTTTTTTTTTTAAAGGTTAGATCAACTTGGGTAGTGGAGAACTGGCCATCAAATATATGAACTGGCTGGATCTGCTGAATGGCTGAGAACAAAAAAAACTGTTGGCTAGGAACCTCACCTCTAACCGTTCCCTACAGTGATGTCTGTGCAGGCACAGAAACAACAGTGGTTGTAATACAGCTTGTTTCCCAACTGGGTAAGGGGGCCAGAGCTCATTTTTATGAACAAAACATTCCCCTTTCAAGGGGGTGTGATAGTTACTGAAACTTACAGCAATTCTCATCCTAAGCTCATTTGCTAGAATCGAGTCAGAAAAATAGCTATAGGAAAACTTAAGACTTATATAGATTGCTACCTTTAGTTTTAGTTATTCTCCCAGGTATCTGTTAATTTTTTTTGAAACTAGCAATTTAACCAACTTGTGAGGTATTTATGTTCCAAATTTTATACATTTTTGTCTCTGAAATAAAATCATGTAAATATCTGTGAAGACTCTTGTTTTTTTATATGTTAAAATTGTGCTTATCTCCCTCCCAGGCGTTAACATTTGGGGCAGGCACAGAGGGGAGACCTGCCTTGACCCAGGCTGGGTTTTGCCCAAGCAAAGAAAATATTCAGTGACACAACAATACACACTGCCTAACTGGGCTTTGGGATACGACACTGCCAACTCCGTAAAGTCTTTAAATGCCCAGTAAAGACCAACTGCGTGTTCAGAGCCAGGTTCTGCCTTTTCTCCAAACCAAGTACTGTTTAAGTGTCTGGGCCTGAAAAAGGAGGGTGTGAAAATACAAAGGGAGACCACAGCTTGGCCAAAGGAATGACCCTTCCTCTCACCAAGCCCCAAGGAGACTGAATGCTGGACTTGTTTTAGAAATTCAAACTTTTAAAATTTATTATAAAATACAGGAATAGTCCAGCTGCCATACCTTATGGGAAAGCAGTTCAGACTCTCCCCTCTGGAAAAAGCAACTGGTGGGCGGAGGGTCACAAAGTCATGTCTTCCTGCTGGGCTGCATCAGCCAGCCTCATGTTTTGCCACATGAAATCAATGAACATGGAGGCCTGTAGCAATCGGCTCAGCCTCTGAAAATGGCGCTCTGCAAAGAGAGAAATCCAATCGTCAGCATCACAGAAGAGAAAGCTCACCAGAACCGGGTGCAAAAATCTCTCTTCTCTTTAGACGAAGGCAAACAAGGAATATTCACAACACAGGAGGAGACCTCAGGCTCACAGCCCGTCCCGCAGTGTGACTCACCGGTGTAAGGCAGCAGGGACTCCACAGCAGATTTAATGCCCGAGTACTGCAAGAGGCTGTCCGGTGCTTCGTGCTTCAGGAGGGTTTCAATGACAGCTTGGGCCTCGTGGCAGTTTCGAGAGTTCGTATTCCATGTCACCAAGAACGTTAACACCGCCTCTAGGGAGGAAGGAAATTTGTACACGCCGGCTGTGCCATGGGCGCTGGCGTACAGGAGATGCCAAGTTGGAAAGCATCTCTTCTCTCTTACGGTTCAGCTCCCACACACCGTGCCTGACGAGCCCAGAGGGGCAGAACAGCTACGCACAGAACCGCTTCTTGAGCTGTCACAGGGACATCCTAAACAAGGGGGTAGTAAGGCCAGGCAAAGCCGCTCACTCAAGTTCAGAGCAGTTGCTGCTGTGCACCACAAGTAGCACCGTAACAAAGAAGCTGGCCCTGGGCAGCAGTCCTGCTTGAGAGTGGTGGGAGCTCCGTGGTAAACGCTGAGTCTAGGGAAATTCTTCTCCTTTTAATTTCAGTTGAGAAAACAAGCCCCTAACCTGAAAGGTTTTAGCACTTAAACTGTGTTGCAACAAACCTTTCTGATCCTTCCGGAGCCGAACAATGTTCTCTTCCAAGTGCTTTCTCCCATCAGTTTCCTTGAGGATGGCTGCAGGAAGAGAAATGAAGAGTTCGTGCAAGTGTTCAGCCCATGCACCCGTGGGCTGAGAGCAGGGAGACTATTTGCTGTCTGGGGTGATTTCACTTAGGAAAACAGGAGTTATAAAAGAAAGGGAAAACTGAGGCTTTCCCTTTCAATTAGAAAGACAATTTCAAGACAATTAGACTTTGTAGCCTTCGTCTACCTGGAGATGTTCTGGAAAGCAGAGAGGGCAGAAAAATGCCTTCAGAGCACAACGTGGACTCACCTTTGACCACCATCAACACTGTGTGCGGACGATCCAGAGAGATTGCCAACCCTAAAGCTTTGAGATATCTTTTCTCATGAAGCAGGTTAGAAAGCTCTTGCTCTCTGGAAAACAAATCAGGGTCAAGAGAGTGAGACAAATATTTGGTTAGTGGAAAAAAACGCTATACAAAAAGTAGCAGATTTGGCAGTAATAGTGTGCAGAGGTTTAACGCCAAGAAGTTAATACTGCTTGCCAATGAATGCCTCAGTGTACTCATTGTGCAGATAATTACCCTGGCACGTTCAAGGGCTCCCTGAACTGTTCAGTGCTGGCTGAAGCAGGAGAAAGTGAAAGTAGGTTTTGGCGGTTTGACTTTGCTTATCTTAGCAGTGCATAAACGTGAAACTAGTCAATTGTCAAGCTGACAGTATTATAGCAAGGCTTTGCAGGAACTAAAGATAAAGGTAGAAGAGAGTACTGTGCCTTGACAGCCTCTAAATAGCTAAATTATGTAATATTCATATTAGATGGAGCTGGATGGCTGTAGGTGTGGACAGTTTCACTGCACAGAGTTTGCGTTTCACAGCTCATTATCGCACAGGATCAACTTACTTCATAATCTGCTCCTCCTGTTTAGCTTGCGCCTCTTTCTCTTCAATTTCAGTGACATCCTATAAAATACCAGAATATAACTTTGTCAAATCTTGCTTTAATACAGATGAATTTTCATTTAGCCATCAAGTGATTAAAAGACCAGTTTCTCCAGCAAGATCTCTAGGTCAAGTAATTTAAGTGTTAAATCCAGCAACTCGCAACTTCCCTCCAAACCACCTTTAGAACACCAGTGCTGGGCAGGCTGCAAAGGCCCATCTGCGGTTCCTTTTACATCATCAACTGGGGAAGTACAGTATGGCCAAAAAAAAACCCCCCAAAAAACCAAACCCCAAGATATGCCTTACTGACCCAATTTCAAAGTGCAGAGAATGAGGAGAGCACGTGCCACGCTGGAACAGCGAGGAACAAGCGACTGGGATCCTGAGCTCTCCAACTCAGGATTGATTACTAACGTTCTCATTACTAACCCAGAGAGGAAACACAGAAAGACGCCGAACCGTACCTTCCACAGTGTGATGCAGGAGTCACTGGATGCTGTCACAACCATATCATCTTGCTTGTTAGAGTGAAGACCCCAGATTTTATCTTCATGACCATCTAACGTTTTCACACACTCATTTGTTTTAATTGTCCAGAGTTTTAAGAGACCATCAGAACCGCTTTTGGAAGAGAAGGAAACATAACAAAAAGAATCACTGGACAGATCCATTCTCGCTCTGCCCCACCTCAAGTATCAGATGAACTTGTCCCATTCCAATGCCTTTCAAACAGGTGCAGAATTAACCAAAAATGTAAGGGTGAGATGTACTCTTAGCTCTGCCTAACTATAGTGCATGTCACTAACCCAGCAACGTCACGGCAGCTAACTAGAATCACAGCGTAACTGGGGAAGAGGAAGATAAGTTAGCCCTGCAGAAAGCTTGGCATAAACGTGGCATCTTCCTATCAATCTTTCCAAAACTAAATCCATTACACAAGACTCTTCCCTCTTGCTGCTGGTATCAGCTAAGAGATTTCTCTTCTGATTACTTTTGGCATTTTCCTCTAGACTCCTGGTGTAGGCACTTACCTGCTGAGCAGTTGTGTTCCTCGGCTCACAAAAATGATCTTCAGTACAGAGGCATCATGACCTTCAAAGGTCTGGAAAACAGCAAGGAAGCTCAAAAGTGTTAGAGTTGTTGCCAGGCCTTTCGAGAGAGTCCTCTTTCAAGAGGATAATATTTACTCCTAAAGCCCAAACAGGTAAGTTCCAAAAAGCAGCCTCTATCCTTGGGACTTTTACTGTAGGTTAAAAGGGCAGTAGGAAACGACTTGTCCTCATAGCATTTCTTCAAACAACCTGCTTCCTTAAAACTCGTTGCCCAAGGTCATAGTGCAAATGGTCTGAACGGTGAGGCCAGCTGCATAGGCCAGCTCCCCAGAAGGTCGATTCCCCTGCCACTACATGCAGCACCCGTTCAGTGAGGTAACACTGCTGGGCAGAACAGGGCACAGAGTAGCAACTGCCTTCTCATTGTCTTAGCGAGACACTACTGGATGGGAAAGATAGTTCTTCTATGAAGAGTGAGTCTGAAGTTTAAACTTGCATGTTTTTCCTTCATGCCCACAGCTGTGTCAGGCAAAGCCAGCTTTCTTTCAATAGCTTAAAAGTGCTTTTCCCCTATGGTCAACCATGTTGCTCATTGGTTAGCTAGAAAAGAAAGGTCGCTTGAGCACACTGGGCAGATGCTCTTGCCCTGGAGCTTTGCACGCAGCTTACACATCCAAGACCCTGGAGAACAAGGCTAGACCTGGATAGTTCCTCCTTCAGCATGGCCACATTGCTATATTTCAGCTGCACTCACTAGCACATACTTTTTTGAAACAGCCTTAATCAATCCCTGTAACATGCAAGGGTTGCCTAGAGCAAGGAGCAGTCTGAGTTCTCATTACCTTCAGACAGCTGAAGTCCCGAAGACCCCAAAGCTTCAGGGTCCCATCTGCTGAAGAGGTGGCCAAGATCTGATCCACTGGGGAGAACTGCACACACCAGATTCCACGCTTATGTCCAGTAAAGACACCCAGCAAAGAGCAATCAGAACAGGACCACAGCTTGGCCAGCCGATCCTGCGAGCCTGTGGCAATGAGCTTGTCATTCGGAGAAACTGCCACACTGTTTATGTCCTAGAGAAGTCACACAAGTACAGAGAGGGCAAAGCAGTTTAAGTCTTTGCTCTTGCTGTCGGACAGATAATAAATGTAGGGTACAACAGAGGAGAGAAAGATTTAAGTATGAAAAGCATGTTCTAATGTCAGGTGGAGCTCTACCTTGTCATGACCCCTCTCAGTCACTTTTGCATGAAGAGTTTCTGGACTGGAGATCAAGGCTGCTTTTGCTTTGGAAGTGAGGGATTCCGGGATATTCCAGATCTTGATTGTGCAGTCCTGGCTGCTGGTCACTATGAAGCTTTCTTTCAGTCTGAAAGGAATAAAAAAGTCAAGTGTAAGGAACCAAAACATGGCTTCCCCTGCACAGAAAAAAAGGCCTTCTCCTCCCCCTACCAGGGTCTACACACATTCAGTCACCCTGCCGGGATGTGAAACAGAGAGCTTTAATGTTTTTTCAAGCTGTCTTTCATTTTACTTAGGTCCCTGGGATAGCCACCAGCAATTCAGACATTAGGCAAGAGCACTGCTAGCTCTCCTCATTTACAGACAAAGGTATACTGCAGCTCTTGAACAGGCAAGCTGGGCTTCCAGACTGTTAGGCTGCACAAAGAAAGGAGAAGAGCTGTTAAACAGACGTGCTAGTCAAGCAACCACCCTCATAGACACATTCCCTTCACTCCCCAACCCTCCTCTCCAGATCACTCAAGCTTTATCTGGCAACCTATCCAGCTGCTGCTCTTTAAGGCAAATGGGAGTTAAGACTGACAAAGAAATGCAAACTTCACAACTTATAGATAGACAGATGTGCATCCAAAAAAAAAAAATCATCCTTCCTTCAAACTCCGAGCACCATGACAAGCTGGGACCAAGAATGAGAAACAGAGGCAGGAATCCACCAAAACATTCATCCTGAGGATCAGCAAAGCAGTCATGACTCATGCTTGCAAAGGTAAACCCTCGTCTGATTTTTATTACCTTGAGCAAGAGACAGCGCCTACCCCATGCGCGTGACCCAATCCTTGGGCAACACAGATCACTCTTCCATCTTTGTTCATCCGCCAGACTCGAAGGCTTTTGTCCTGTAATGGGAGAGGACAGAAACCGCTGTGCTTTTTTGACAAGCAATCAGTTCCCCATGCATTCACCACACACGTGAGCCTGACTATTCACTTCTTTTCAAGCTTGAACCTGTATTTGTCAGAGCAGGTGAGGGCAGGCACAGCCAAGCAGGGTGCACTGCAGTCTGGGATTCCAGCACCGAGGTTTATTTCTGGGTGTATCAGGGCAGTCAGCACCTTTTCTTCCAACACAGTTTTTACACACAGCTCCCCATCAGTCTCACCCTAATGACATCTCTGAACTCTAATGCAAGACCAAGATGCTTGGAGGCTAATAAAATACAATCAAACACATTTCCCCAGGGACAATGTTAAAAAGGGATCGTGGAAGAACCTTATATTTGGGGGACGTAGCAGACAGGAATTCCATCTGAACAAAAGCCCTTTCCGGATTGCCAAAAAGGAATACAACTCTGCCCATAAAGATCAATAGAAATGAAGAGTTTCATTAAATGAAGAAAACTGACACACCTTAGCACAGCTGACAAACATCAGGCCTTTTCTGAAGACATCCAAAGCAAGAATTGTTTCTAAGCAGAAGAAGAAAAAACAGCTGGATGCAAAGTAATACTGAAATCGGACAACAGAAATGCATGAATTGAGTCCACCGCTTACTGACTGGGGGACAGGTTTGGGACACTCGGGAACCTATCCACACTCACTACAGAGTGACTGGCTGCTTACGGCGTTGGTGCGAGTCTGTCACTTGCAGCCACAAAACTGCACTCAGAGCTCGCACTCGTGTACCTAGGTCTTTAGTTCCAATTTAAATTGATCTCACTGCTAGTGAAAGGGACTGAACTGACAGACCCTGAAAAAGAAAACTAGTGTTTGCAAAACCAGGACAGCATAATATATCCTTTCTCCACACAACTCCAAAAATCTGTTGTGATGCTGTTCCAGAGAGAACTCAAGGACTCCAGTGGCCACATAAGAGTTGTGAGAGAAGCTGGTTAAAGAAATACTTGCACATCTCCCACCCACCCACGTCAGAGCTGAGCACACACACCTGTGTGGCCGTAGAGGATCTGGCAGTGTGATGTTGCCAGTTCAAACACTTTCAGTTGAGGGCTGTTGGTAGCCACAACAATGTGAGAATCACCGGGCCCAAGGAACTTCACATCCAGGACTTCATCGTTGTAACCTGCGAGCTGAGGATGGCAGAACAGAAACAGTTTAACAGGGAGAAGTCAGCTGGTCAGAGAAGTACCAAATGGCACCATGCTCAGTGAGGCTGCATTACTGTTACCTTTCATGTAACACCGCATGTAAAAATCATACTAGACATAAGCTGGAGCACGGGAGGGATTTCTGGCTAGGCCTGTTCTGCTTTCCTTTTCCTATGTTTGCATCTGTGCAATATTCCTCCAAACAACCCCACCAATGAAATTGGCTTTCTGGCTTGTAACCAAGGAACAGTTCAAGTACAGGCAGGAGAGGAGGGCACCCCTGGACAAAGCTTTCCCCAGAAGCAGAGCTGATCCTCAAGTATGGATAAAGGAAGAGGAAAAGGAAGGCTGAGGGTTGTTACCTGCTTCCTGAGCTGAAGAGTTTGAGCATCGTATAAAACAATGTTGTGTTCCACGGACACCGTGACAATCTCATTTCTCTCAGGCACAAGCATGCATTGGGTGAGACTGTGTTCACTGGCCTCCTCCTTCGACTCAAAGGGCACAGGCTGGGTATATACACAAGCAGCTGTGGCAACTTCCCAAACTTTCAGGACGCCTAACACAAATGATGATATAAATTATCTGTCAGAGCCACTGTTTTAAACAGTGATTGTCCAAAGAATATGAAACAAACCCTGGCCTCGCCTACTGGAAAAAGCTACACAGCTTTAAGGCAGGCCTGTGAAGAGATCCAATCACAGTGGCATGAAGGGCCACAAAGTTTTTCTTCTTCAGTCTAAATCAAACTTTTTGCAGTTTGAAAACATACATAGTTAAAGCTCCGCAGCATGCCTGATCAATCCTGCTCATCCGCTACTGTCAGAGGAACTCAGGATCAGGCTCTGCTCTCCAGCCCTCAGGAGTTCAGCCCAAGGCTTCTGCCACACAAAGAACGCACATCCCAGGAACCATGGCAATGCAGCGTCTTAAGTACAGTCCTTCCTCAGCCTCCAAACCTGGCTGCAATGTGCCAGGACACTCACCTTTGCTGCCAGCTGTGACAAAGTGCAACCCTTGTTTCTTCACACCCAGTTGAGAGAAATCTCCCTTTTCCGGTAACAAGATGGCAGTTTCCACACTCTGCAAGAGAGTTGGCCAAACACCAGCTGAGCACGAGGGACCAGCGCCCCATTTCAGCAACCAGCGGTGCGCAACAGCCCGCTAGTGCCGACAGATGCGCAGCCCCCCACTCACTGCCCCAGACTGCATGGCTACTGAGGACAGGCAGGCAGATACAATGAGAGAACAGAGTTTTTACACGACTGCCTTTCCTTCCTCCTCCAGCCCTGGGGCAGTGGAGGCAGCGGTGGCATATATTTTCTCAAACTGCCCAGACACAACCACACCAAGCAAGGAGAGTAAGAAAATAAACAGCTTTAGACACAGAGTTTTAAGGCCTTTGGAAAGTACAAGGGAGGGAATTTCATAATATATAGGAACATAAAGAGGGAGAGGTACCATATGAACTGTGATCTAGAAACTCCAAAGGATCTCAAAGGAATAAATGAAATGCAATTTCACCTCGTAAACAGGGACGGTTCGTTTACTTTCTCTAGTTTTCAGGTCCCACACCATGCAGATTTTATCACGGCCAGAACTGCAAGTTAAAAGAGCAGTTTCAGTGCTAAATCCATTCAACTCCGGTTCTGAGTGCAAATTTGGAATTGTGGCAAAGGGCCCATGTGAAAGAAAGCACCAGCCTTCCACGTGACCGCACGGTACATTGCCAGAAACACAAAATCAGTCACTCGCTTGTACAGTCAACCACAGACTGAACACTCGTAGCAGTCCTTCCCCTCACAGGACAACCTTCCCAGACCCTACAGAAACACCCAGTCTCTGGCAGGGTGAACGGGAGAGAAAGGCTAAGCCTCTGCAAGGTTTTACCTAATGAGTGTGTTTCCATCTGCAAACGCCAGCGAGGTGACAGCACTGAAGTGGCCATCCAGCGTAGCAACACACTTGCTGGAATTCAGGTCCCAGATGCGGATTTTGTAGTCGATTGAGGAGGAGAAGAGTTGCAGACGGGAGATATCAGGGTGGAACTCAACAAGGCTAGACAGAAGGAGATGCACTTGAACAGGACAGAATAAACTATCTGGTGTGCTGGCATTAACCCAACATTTAAATAAATATACATTCTACACAGAGTTTGACAGAACAATTGACGTGAATTTATACCAGGACTTTCTTTGCAGGATTTCATTCCTCTGCCACCCACCAGGAAATTTTACAATTGATCTTCGTCAGTCTTACGCATTCTTGAAGCACAGATACTCCATTTAGATCCCAACAAATTTCGTGATAAAACTCTTTCCTCTCTGGGCTAAAGTCAGCCACAGCCCTGTTCCTTCACTAGACATCTCAAAAATCAGGAAACAGAAGAGCCCAGAACCTGCTCGCAATCGGCCTTTACATTCCGTTAACTCAAGACATTTCACATCAATCCCAGCGTCCAAGCATCACACTAACACCAGCGACTGACAAATACAACTCGTCCTTACTGTACAACTCCTGAAGATCCCTTTAGGTTGTGTGTGCAGTACTGCTTGATCATATCCCAGATCTTAATGGTGCTGTCACAGCCACCTGGGAAAAGAAGGACATATAAGAATGAACTACAGAGGAGAGAGACACAGGAGGTCCAACATATCAGCAACTGTAAAATTTAATGGGTTGCAAAGGCAGCAGAAAGAAAAATGAATCCAATAACAACCACCCACACCAAGAGAAGCTCACGGAGCACCTTACACTTTCAGAGAGCTGGGCAAAACCTTGCTCACAGTCAAACCTGAAGTACAATTAAGTTACAGATCATGCCTGATCTCCTCCACCTCCAAGAGTCCCAGTTCTACACCAGGATAACTACGCCACACTGTCTTACAGATGCCTAATTTTTATCAGCATTTTACTAAGTATATTTTAGATAGAACCTTAAAAGGATCTCTCTTTGTCTATCAATATGTTACTTTATTTAAGGAAAATCTCTTCTGATTGTGTCTGAATTCAGGAGATCACTACCTCAGGCTGTGTCCAGCTGAGCCAAATTATTCAAAAGCAGAAGGGCCACTCAGTATCATTCCCATTGTGTGACATGGAAACAGGACCATACCTGTGGCCAACAGCGTTGAAGTAGAGTCAAAGGCCATGCTAGCAACCGGCGCTACGTGCACGGCTTTCCATGTGCGAACGCACTTGTTCTCTCGCCAGTTCCACTGCTTCAGTAACAGGGCTCGGCTCCCTGTCACGAGGACCTACGCAACAGCAAGGCGAAGGAAAGCGCGATTAACTGCTAATTAGATTTTCCTTTCTTTCAGTGCCCACACAGAAAGCACAGAAATACCAGTTGCTATGACACTCTTGAAGCTCAGTGTCTCAGCATTCCTCTGTCTGACTTGAGCCCAGAAAGGGGAGGCAGACTGAGAAGATACTGCAGAGGTCTCTGGAAACACAGGGCGCTTCCAGGAGGAGCAGCCTTCAGTGTTCACTGGCTTTATCAGGAGGCCTGACAGAGCAGCACAGAAAACCACGACGCAAACACATACCTCATCATTGGGGCTAAGAACAAAGGAACTGATATCCTCTTCATCGTCCTATGGAAAAGAAAGGAAGAAACCCACAGTTAAACCCCCTGTGGAGCGGCGTGCTCTCAGAGTTCCCTTCTCTACATGCTTCTGCTGACACTGAGCGCACCCAGCAGCTCCCAGCTGCGCTTAGGGACAACCCAAATAACATCTGTCTGCGTTTAGAACCATTCCCATCCTCCCCTCCACCTCTCGCTATTGGGAGCTTTCGAACAACAGCTGGTGATAGCGGTAAAACACCTCAGGAGCCTTGGAAAATCCTCAGCGGTTTCATGCTCCTCAGCTGGGTCTCCTCACCTGCTGGAGGCTGTGCAGAGCTCCTGTTTCCACATCGATGACGTTCAGCTTGGAGCCACAGGGGCAAAACATGAACTTTCCATCCCGGTTTATCTGGAGAAAAAGAGAACGGAAACCAGGAACGTTTACAGAGCCCGGAGACGGGGTATTCCCAAACCTGCCCCTCGCTGCCTCCGAACCTGGACTCGCCCTCCTTTGTAGAAGGGCT
>NW_009208091.1:0-233 GCF_000690835.1 Fulmarus glacialis
CCCTCCCGGAGCGAGGGAAGGGAACGGGGAGAGGCCGGCCTGCTCCCTTCTTCTGCTCTACCTTTCTCCCTGCCTTGCTTTCCGCGCCCTTCTCCATTTTCCTCTCCTGCTCTATTTCCCTCCTTTCCACGAGGATCGGTTTCAAAACAACGTCCAGAAAGAACAAAGCTGGGCCGGAAGAAAGTGAAACTCTCGTACCCGCGTTTGAGTTTGTCCAGCGGGAGATCGAGGCG
>NW_009208091.1:312-15719 GCF_000690835.1 Fulmarus glacialis
CAGCAGCCGCTGGAGTTTTGAATGCTCTTTTGAAATACAGCGATTGTTACTAGAAGGGAGAAAACGGCGCGTTTGCTGTGGGTGTCCCCAGAATTCTTGGCGTAGTTGGTTCCGTTAGTTTGCTGCCAGTTTGGGTGGAATGTTATTGCATTAATTGTTATGTATCGTGTCCTCTTATGACACTCACTGTAGAGTCGGGGGGGGGGGGGGGGACGACAATGCTTTTTCTCCGTAATAATTTGTAGCAAAATTCCGTAAGAACTAAATATGTGCAGCAACTTAGTGAAATAACTTTTCATAGCGAATTGAAATAATTTTAAAATGTGTATTGCACAGGTTCTTATTTATTGCTCGGATATTTTCAGTAAACTGCTAGATTTATCCATTTCCGTTTTGCAGTTTATCGTGTCCCTTTTGTGTTTATTAGCTGTGAAACATTTATAGAGCATATTAGTATAGAATGCACATGTGAGTTAGAGCACTCTTATGTTGTTAATTATTGTAGCATTTGTATGGAAGTGCCTGTAAGGTCTAGTTGTATAAAATGCAAAGCATGAGTTTTCCAACTTGCTGCCTGGGCAGCTTGCACTAAAGTTGTTCAGCAAATAACAGTACCATGGGCACGATGGAATGAATTAGGAACCTTATTGTGGTCAAAAGCGTAAATAGCTTCAAATTTTTTTTTTTTTTTAAAGTGAATTTTCTTTCCTCTTCCTGGTAGTTTATTTTATTGTAAGGTCAGGGAGGACTGTTATTTCCAAACTTTGTAAAATAATGTGGGTCCTATTGAGGCTTTCACCTTAAGCTTGTGATTAGGCGGTCCATTCTTCTTAGAGATGGTTTCATTGTGAGATCTTGGTGTTGGTTGTCAGTAGTTGCCTTCTGCCGTCATTGACTATATGCACTGCAGATTCTTTCCCAACCGATGAGAAAGAGAAATGAATAGTAGTAACTGTTTCATACCACATAAATATGGTATTACATCAGTCTTTCTCATACAGGTTATTGTCCTCAAACGGCACAAAAATACATATAAGGAACCTGATGTGATTAAGAAACCTCTCTGTTGAGGAGACAGTAGTTGTTCCAAGTATAGTTACAGATCTGTTCATCAGTTTTGTGCTCAGCTCTCTTAAAGCCACCTCTTTGGAAAAGCTATCCTAAGGGCATGAATGGTTGCTCACTCAAGTTTTGTTCTATTTGATGTGGTTGTAAGTATTGATTATTCTATGGAAATGAGTTTGTTTGGTTTATTCTCGTACTGTTTATTTGGATCTTACAGTTGATGTTTGCATGTTGCAAAATCATTGTCAAGAGTTACATGAGGTACTTGAATAACAATAATTCTTAGATGCTTCTTTTCACTTTCTGCCAACCTTTGCTAGTACATCCTGCATTGAATTCACTAATATGTGTCACTTCTCAGTTTACGCTTCTGTTGTAGAGTTATGCTGAACACTGGTTTCAAAATGCCAGGGTATATCTTAAGCATCCTGAGTTTTGAGTGTTTCAGAAAAGCCTAGTGTGTTGCTTAACAATGAACTGCTCAAGCACTTTCTTCCCTAAAAACGTTTTGCTACATTCATCCTCTACCAACTGCTTCCAAAAAGATGGGTGGTCGTATTGGTTGTAGATTTAAAAAAAAAATTATTACTATTTTTTAATTTGGTGGATGTTTTGTAACACCTTAAATAGTGAAACAACATGTAAGATATTTGTGATATTCTAGGTCTGAAGACTTGCGCCGTGAATTTGGTCGTTACGGGCCTATAGTTGATGTATACGTTCCACTTGACTTCTACACTCGTCGTCCCAGAGGATTTGCTTATGTTCAATATCCTTTCTTCAGATGGCTGATTAGTGAGGGGTGTTGAAGTTTGAAATTCAAGTTTGTGTAAGAGGTAACAAATCTAAATGAAAAAGCAGTTTTACTTTTGTGTTGTATCTAATAAGTGTCTTACTTATATTGTGGTGTTTCATTATTTTTGAAGATTAACTTCTCTCAGTTGTTCTTTGCCTTTTTGCAAAACTTAAATCAAGTCCAGTAATATAAAAGCTTGCTTATGTCACAGAAATTAATACTACATGATTTAAATGAAAATTTAACACTGACTCAAAATTGTCTAGCACGTTTTTATTATCACTGGTATGTAAGTAAACTTGTGCTTAGCAAACTGTGGCTGGTATTCATTGTTAATTTAAGAAATGGAAACTGGAATCACTTGATCAAAATCAGATTGTATAAAAAATGAGGTGAACTTCTTTCTTTAATATTGTCCCCTAATTTACTGTCCTCTGTTGTTGCCTCAGAATGTAAAGCTGTACAGTAATGGCGACCCCAAAGAGAAAGCATGAAAGAACCTTTAGAGTAGAGTTCAACAATTAAGGCAAGTAGACAAGCCAAAGACCTCTTAAGGATCAGGCTTGAAGAGAAGGGAGAGTTTGGGAAAAGAAAAAATAAAGAAAAGCTGGAAGAAGGACAAGCCATAATGGGAGACAAAGCTTCGCTTTATCTACAAAAGGGGGAAAAGGTTGTTTTTCAAAGTAAAAGATAAAGCCATCTGTCATTTTTGGCCAAGCATCTCATGACAAGTCCTTCTGACAAGCACTTAAAGAGTTAAAGGTCAAGATGAAGTTGAATGGTGGCCAAGATTAAAGGAGTCATACCTGATGTATCCTACAGAATAACAGTTTTTCTTCTGTTTGTCACGTAAGCAGTAATTTGATGAATGATTCTGGTTTAGTCCATTGACAAAACCTGTAATATTTCTCTCGTGAGTGCTATTGTAACTGTGGTCTTGAATGAAAGTGCATTCGTTCTTGGTTTATCAAGATATATACCTACAACATGATAGTTTAGTTTCTGCATAGATGATGCTGATGATGATCTGAGTTGCTACAAGGAGAAAGGCAATTCGTTCTTTCAGGTCACATAGCTGGAAGAAGGCATGTGAATTACAGTAGTGGTCAATCTTGCAGATTAAAATTAGTAATGTCTGTGTTACTGAGCATCTGACCTGCCTGATAGTGTAGGGGTTTTAGCGTATGCTTTTATCTCAGACTGCTGAAGGTCTGTATACATGTCCATGGCATTACGTAATTTAAACTTAAAATCAGTTGGTGAAAAAAAGGAAAGCTTTATCCCAATTCTAAAATTTATAGACACGTGTTAATTTTTGCTGTTGATATGCCTAACATAATTTAAGAACTAGGGTTTAATTTTAGCAAAGTCAATGTAGTGGAGAGAACTGAATGACCATTAACAAATGTATTTTGAAAAGGATACCAGTTTTTTTTCCTTGCATAAGTACAAGTGGGAGAAGAAAAAAGTTAGAGTATCGCAAAGCAACTGCTTGCTGATGGATAAGTTCATGGTCATATGATGAGATTTTAATTTTATTATAGGAGTTCTCAGATAGCTGGTGGTTAATTAAAAAAAAAAAAAAATTTACTAGTGTGTACTGTAGCATGACCAAAAGAACTTTAAAAAAAAACAAACAAACAAACAAACAAAAAACCTGTAAAATTGGAAAATAACTGATTTCTTTTTTTAATTTTAAATACCAAATCTGTAAACTACTCAAATTCCCAAGTACCTTAACACTCACCACATTTGAAGATGTCCGTGATGCAGAAGATGCTCTCCATAATTTGGATCGAAAGTGGATTTGTGGTCGGCAAATAGAAATCCAGTTTGCACAGGGGGATCGAGTGCCTTGCGTGTATTTCATCAGACTGTGATTTTAGCCTTAATGCTTACTGCCAGGCAACATTACATGTGTTATTAATTGTTGTGATGTGTTCTTACTTGTATGTAAATAGTATGTGGATGTTTTGCTTTTCATCCAGTAACTATTAATGACTCATTTTAATTAAAAACAGATAACTAAGTATAACGGTCACTTACCACAATCTGATTCTTGCTGCTAGCTGAAAATTCTTAAGAGCTTTTTGTGCAGCTTTATGTGTTTCTGCAAAAAAAGCTAGACTGTTGAAAATTCTCCCTGTCAAAATGAGTAGCCCAGTTTTAATGTATTGCAATGTTTATATTGTGCTGAAGCATATTAGTGATTCTGTGTTGACATGTCCCAGTGCAGTCCGATTTCCAGGATTGAGGTAATGTCTTCATTTTCATTTGGCTTCAGCATAAAAGTAAATTTCAAGGTATCTCAATTCAACATGGAACAGAAGTCTTATTTTCTGAACAGATAATTGTAAAGAGAACTTACATCTTTTCCATGGGTTATTCATATACATATTCTTAATATATAGATAGATACAGATACTATATAAAAATAAAACATGCTGTTGGTGAACCTAACACATACTTGTTGACCTAAAACAGGACTATAATACTCATGTGCAGCTTGGGAATAAAAGCGCCTTAAAGATCTTTCAGTTAAAGCTATCAAAGAAACAACCTAACTGTCCAGCTTTCCCTCAAATGCGCACATTTAACTTTTATTGAAGTCAATGGAAATTATATGCTCTGAAGGACAAGCTTCTGTCCTGTATATAAACATGGGGATTTCTTCTAAGTTTCTGAAAAAAAATTAACTAAATCTGCCTTGGTGTTGTAAACAGCAGCACTTAAAACATAAGAATTGTAGCCGTTTAGTACAGACAGTGTTCATTACAGCATGTTATGTTTAAAATACTTTGAGCATGGTATTTGGGTTTGAATGAGAATGGGGTTTAATACAGGGGAAAGATAGCTACGCTGCTTAGAGAAAATACAACAGAAGACGAGTAAGTTCATTCATTCTTCTTAATGATTTTAATAACTAAGCTGTAGAGTGAATGTGCATTGTTGTACTGGCGGGGGGTTACTTTTAGAATCAAACTTCTCTTTGTGTGGCATCCGTTGCTGCTTCTGCATAAGCTGTCTTAATCAATAAAGAAGAGTGTGGATCAGGTGTAATGCGTGGTGCTGTGTAGTCAAGAAAATGGATGTTTAATTAATTCCTTGTTAGCTTTCACTTTTGGGGTAAATTCAGGATTGTTACAATATTTCAGTTATGGGATTGGCCTGTCATAGCAGTTTCCAGGTGGCCTGAAATCACCTTAGCCAGTTCTGTGTCTGTTTTTGGGGGGGGGTTAGTCCTTTCTTACTGGTTTTTGGGGTTGGGTTTTTTTTTTTCCTAGATTTATAATGCCCACAAGGCTGCATTAATTTTTGTCCAATGATTAAAGCGGCAAAAAGAAAATGGCATACAGCAATCTCTCATCTGTCCTTTTCATAAACATGTCTGCTAGAATCCTGAATTAGACTTTCTGCTAAATACCAAATACATGGATTAGTAGTGTCACTAAAGGGAAAGTAGGGCATCTTTTTTAACTTAAAATGTTAAATATTGCTATTTTTTGCAGCACCAAATCAAATGAAAGCCAAGGAAGGGAGAAACCTATACAGTTCTTCTCGTTACGATGACTATGACAGATATAGGAGATCTAGAAGTCGGAGTTACGAAAGGAGACGGTCTAGAAGTCGTTCTTTTGATTACAGCTATAGAAGATCGTATAGTCCCAGAAAGTAAGTGTAGTGTGTGTTTGGCTTCAACTGCACAGCAGTCTGTTGGAGGAGAAACACCACATTGACTATTTAATTGTTAAAATTTTGAATAATCTTTTTCTATACTCACTTTGTAATTGTGGGAGTTACGTATGTTGCATGCTACATCAAATCAGAAATACTGAATGAAATGATTCTGTGCTTCATTGAAGAATAACTAAAAGCAAATGCACAGCTTGAAAAATAATTTATTAAGCATTTGTATACATACATAGGTATTTGTCACCGTTTACTTTTTCTGATATACCTTTTTAGCAGTAGACCTACTGGAAGACCTCGTCGTAGCAGAAGCCATTCGGACAATGATAGGTAAAATACTTTTTACACCCTTTAAATTGAAAAGTAGATCACTGTATTCCTTTAACTATAGGTTTAAAAAAAAGTTTCTCCTGCAAAAAACGGTAAACAATTTTTTATGTACTAGATGTCTAAGAATAGTGTTTTTACATTCAAATCTCCTCTCTCCCCTTTATTCTGATAGGTTCAAACACCGCAATCGATCTTTTTCAAGATCTAAGTCCAATTCAAGATCACGATCCAAGTCACAGCCCAAGAAAGAAATGAAGGCTAAATCACGGTCTAGGTCTGCATCTCACACCAAATCTAGAGGCACCTCTAAAACAGATTCTAAAACACACTATAAGGCCAGCTCAAGATATGAAAAGGAGTCGAGAAAAAAAGAACCAGCTAGATCCAAATCACAGTCAAGATCACATTCTAGATCTAGGTCAAAATCCAGATCAAGGTCATGGACTAGTCCCAAGTCCAGTGGCCACTAACAGTGTATCCATGTTGTTTTTAGGCATGTAAGATTCATTTACACACAGTTCAGTTTACTTAAATTATCAGGAATATGATGTTGCAACAGTGCTAAAAAATACTTTCTTTGTCAGTTTTCCCTGTAGCCGACAATGGTTAAAATTAAAACAGTGTTGAGAAGCCACTGAGAGAGAGCGAGAAAGAGAGAGAGAGAGAGAATGTCCACTTGGTTAAATGTCATGGGCAGCTACTGATTTGGTTGTGGTGTCTCTATGTATATTTTTGTAAAGATTTGCATTTTTAATGCTTAGATATTGGTGATGACTTGATTGATCGTAACTTGCAACATTGTCCTATTAAAAATGTCATTCCCGTAGAGAAATTGGTACCAGTTTGTGCTGAACAGTTAAACCAAGTGTTTAACTTGTTCTTTAATGCTAAACTTTGTGATTAAAACAGAAAACTGGACAGCTGTAGTGCAACACTGACTGCTGTGAAATGCAGACTGGCAATTTTTTGTTTCCATTGTTCAAAGGCAGGTTTCTGTGTTCTCTATGCCCACTGAACACAAGTAGGTTGGTAAATGGAGCTCTATGGAGAGATATTTTTGAGATTTCTCTTTAACCCTGCCATCCGGAGAGATGGTACTAACATTGCATGTACTACATGGGGAGAGAGTTGGTCTTGGAAGCTCGTTCAGAGATCGTGCAGTGTCGTGATTTGTCAGGATAGAGGCTTCACTGCTTTTGCCCTGGCTGCTAGTACTAAATGTGTGAGGGGAAAAAAACACCTTGAAATGGAAAATTAAATTCAGATTTCAGCAAATGGCAGAGCAACTAAATATTAGGTTGTGTGTACATTTTATGCAGTTTTTGTATCTATTCTAAATTTTAGTGAGCAGTTAACCATAAAATTGCTTAGTTTTCCTGCTGTTAGATACAAGTAGATTGTTTCGAGTTGTGTGTGTACAGTATATAAGAACTAAACTTTTCTGCCAATGACTCCTGTGGTTAGTTGGTGTATTCATAGGTATAAAACTGTAGCCATCTCTCTTCCAGAGTAACAAAGGCTTGCTTTTACACATCAAAAAGTATTTGGTCAAGCAAGTCTGAATCACTTCTTCCTCAGAATGGATAGTCGTTTGGTTACAAGATTTCATTTTACTTAAGAACAAATGTTTGAAGTTGGATATGAACAAGAGCTGCATCTCTAGCTATTTAGTTTATCACTAATACAGTATATTTAGTAAATTGAATGTGAAAAATAACAAAACCAGTGTGTAATCTTACCAGTATTTCTCTAGAAGGCAAGATAACTTTGTTATGAAAATGGCTTTTGGCATTGTTTTTTTCTATTTACCTTCAAAAGCCAGCGTCAAACACTTAGTGTTCCTTGCTGTCTTATGTAGTAGCATATAAAGACATTGATTTCAAGAAGTTCCTTTTTGGAGAAATGTTTTAGGTTTGGGTTTTAGTGTTTTCAGCAGGGCCTTTGAAGAAATGCAGATGGCTTTTAAATATTGGCAGTGGAACGTGCTTAGGGGGTTGGTTCTAGAATCTTTGTACATTTGATAGTATTTCTAACTTTTTCTTTACTGTTTGCAGTTAATGTTCATGTTCTGCTATGCAATCATTTATATGCACGTTCCTTTAATTTTGTAGACTTTCCTGGATGTATAGTTTAAAAACAGCAAAAAGTCTATTTAAAACTGTAGCAGTAGCGTGCAGCTCTAGCAGAGGAAGGTTGTGGGATTAAACTTTGTATTTCCTTTCTTATAGAGGCTTCTAAAAAGGTATTTTTATATGTTCTTTTTAACAAATATTGTGTACTACCTTTAAAACATCAATGTTTTGATCAAAATAACTAAAGACCCAGCTTATTTTCTGCTTGCTGTAAATTTAGCAAACATGCTGTAATAAAAAAATGAAGGAAATACTGATCCACTGGAATTATTGTAGCTTTAGAATTTGACTCCAGAGCATGGTTAGGACTAGAGCTATGCATCCCTTATGGAGTAAAATCCTTACTATGGTATTTCAGTAAAGTCAGGAATTTATCATCTAATGTCTGAATAAATATCATTTCGCATTTTTAAAGGGGTACTAGACAAAATAAGAGTGATAAGCATATGTTTTAGTCTAATATATTGAAATTTCTTTTCCATTAACTTTCATTATTGCTGGATGGACTTCCCTATGGTTATAATTCAGATCTTATTAGCCAGGTTATGAACTACTTAAAATCAGCAATTGAAGATTCCTATAGAACCAAATTTCTAGGATCCACCTTATCAATTTGTATTTGCCATATCAAAAATTGCGCCAGCAGTGGTTTTCTAGAAGGTGGTAAAACTTTGCTGATGACGTTTAAAATTTGGCTGCCTCCTGGCACTTGTGGTATTTACAACTGGTTCTTCTTATGCCACTGAATGAAAACAACTCTGAAAAGCACTTAATTGCTTTGATAAACCCACTCTTACACTTCATAAGTTGAGCTGTGATTATCTTGTAGCTGTCCATAAAAATGGCTTATAACAGCAGAGAACTCCACCCTTTTTCAGCTTTCTTAAATGAATATAGTCTTCAAGACTAAAATCCTGCTTAAAAGCGGTCCACCTGACTGTGTCGTGGGAAAGTGTGGTTGTGTTTTTGTCAATCCCTGCAATCCCTGCAAGGGATTCTGTAATTCATGTTCACGTTAGTCCAGCCAGAATTACAGCTGGACGGGTGGGGAGGAGGGAGGAGAACATCTTTGTGTCCAGGCTGAGGTTCTACTTTGAGACTTACTTTGAGAGTAACAGTAACTATACTTTAACTATTTTGTCAGCATGTCCTTATATTGTGTGCCTCAACATTTATGTATAGCAGAGTTTAATTTTTTTTTTTGTTTTGAAAATCCAGTTCATTGCAAGTATAATGTAGTATCTGACAGTTCTGATGGTTCTTTCTTTCTCTCCCAGAGGTAGGACTAAACTTTGACTTGACTTGTGTATATGAACAAGCCAGAAAAGCCGAACACAAACCCACGATGTTTCAAGAGTGCATGAATAAAGATGTTGTCCTAGTTCTTGCTCCCATGGAAAAATTGTGAAGAAGCTGTTCTGTGGGCCTTTCAGTTGGGGACGAGTTAGCAGGATGTGGCCAAAAGGGCAGGGAATGTTTACGCATTCATGCAAGTCAAGCCACAGCCCATCTAGATAACATCTCCCTTCCTTGATGCAGGTGTCCTAGTCCTGCTCTAAAAAAAGCAGTAGCCTGTCTTGTGCAAGCTACCTGCAGGTTATGCACAGCTGGAATGCAAGAACATACGCAGGCTACAAAAGATCATGTATAGGCATCTTTCTTTTGGAGTCTCAAGAATGGTGGGAATTATGTTTTTCTGTGGTAAACTAGATTTTGTCATTCCTGCAAAATTTGTAGAATTGAAGTAGTATGTAAAAATTCTGCTGAAAGTAATGGCTGTGCTCCAAAATATCTGCAGCGTATTGATTTATCTCAGCAGTAATAGAAGGCTCTATTGGAACTTCTTTTTCACCAAAAGTCCATGCACCCAACCGATAATTAAAAATCTTAAATTTAGTGGTTAAGTAGCTGGGTGTTTAAATTAGGGACTATAATAGACTGGTCTCTGAAAGCTAAATGTTATCCTTTCTATGTCTTTTAAAGATGTTTAAATGTACAGTATAATGGCTTTATTCAAAGTGGAAATTTTCAATTTAAATGTTATTTTGAGCTCTCTTCTTGGAAGGAGCTTTTTTTTTTTCTTACTTGTTTAGTCTGGGGTAACAGCTTGAAATATGTTCAGAGAAGGGCAATTGGATTGATATACATCGCAGCACTGCTACTTGATTTTTTGGCAGGGATGTTGCAGATTAACATTTTGAAGTACAAAGGGATAAATTTACACATTTTTAGGACATAATCACCCATTAATAATTGCTGGTTTTCTCCATTTATCTTGTAACTTGCTTAAAAAGTCTGTAGTCCATTGCTATAATATTTGTCTAAAGATGCTCTTACTGATGAGACTATTATAGGAAGGGAAGACTATGTACCCTGTAGTGTGTTTGATCAAAAGATGCTAATGTTTTATTCATACACATCCTTTCTTCTTGAGTTTTGTGTTCCATCTGTGCAAATAACCCTGTGAATTGGGAATAAAATGTACAAGTTTTGACTATAACTTGAGAGCACCTTCTGACTTAATTAATACAGCCGTAGTCTGTTGGAGATCGACCACCAAGCACTGCCTTACCCGAGGAAGCTCCCTCTAGCCCAGAGCACTCAGCCAGCGACCCATCCTCAGAGGTAGCAGAGAGCGCGATCACAACTGTACTGGGCTAAGCTTAAGCTGCATCTACTCAGACTAGCTTGTCTCGCTTAGTCTAGCTTTCCTGGGCAGAGCCTGACAGCCCTGTAGCAGGCTTTGTTTTGCTTTTGTGAGTAACGTGACTGTTAATTTTCAAGCCCTGTGTTCACAAATCACTGGCGAGGCATGAATGAGGGCTGTAGCTGAAAAAACCTCCTTCGTTGCGAAGGGATTTCCAGCTTGTTCTGACACTCGGCCCGAAGAGACACACAGAACTCGAGCCTGGGGTTCTCAGGTTGCCGAGTCTTACCAGATAAAGATAATTGTAAAGAGGTTCCTGCCAGTTAAGGATACGAAAGGGGGCATTCAAATACATTAATCAGTGTCAGAGCTCCTTGAGCTGCCAAAATGATGTAAGCCCACTTTTCCATTACCATCTTAAAATAAATAGATCCTTGTAGGGGGTGAAAAGTTTAGTTTATTTAAATTTTTTTTGTTTCCAATTTGTACGTATGCCATTAGTAACTGACAATTTGAAGTCGAGTCTACACAATTGTAACTGGGATACAAGCTCATTCACTGGTGAAGATCCAGGTCACAAAGACAAGTTTAAAGACCGCCAATTCCATCTTATTTGGAGCAATAGATTTGTAAACATTCAACCAGCTGCCAATGCATTTTGAATGTACAGAAAGACACCTCAAAGAACATTTCACAATCTGCAAAACTCCCTTTCAAGTTAAAGCACTTTTTTAGTAATTGCTGTATTTTTAAATAACCTTGGATTCTGTTACCACAGTTCAGTTGCTTCTATTACAGGATCAACTGAATTGTGACAGCACTGAAAGCTGCATGCTGGCAACTGCCCCTCTCCCATTCTGACGATGACACATTTTAGCAAACATTGGGAGAAAATAACATTGTAGCATTGATGCATTTTAGAAACAGTTATACTTCAATTTCATCAAGCACCCAATCTCAGCCATTCGCATTGCTTGTGAAACATCCCATTGGATTTTGAACCTTACTGTTTTTTCATCATTTAATACACACCTCTCCTATACATTCAGAACTTGAGTATCTTAAACTTGAGCAGCTTTTTTTTTGGGTTTTTTTTATTTTATTAAAAAATTCTAAATAAGCCTCTTTTGCACTGAATTTACTTTAAAAATGAGCTCACAACCAAGTAAAACGTGCATATTCACTGTATGTTAAGTGCAAGGGCATAGCCACAAATGTCCTTTTTTTTTTTTTTAAACAAAATATCTTTTTTAAAATCAGGCCATGTACTCAACATGGTCATCTTACATTCAGCAGTTTTGTACTAAAAATACTTCTGTGCAGGAAAGCCCAGCGTAAATTTACATATGCTACAAAGTTTTACATTTATTTACATGGCTCTGTCTTCCCTATGAAAACATTTTAATACCTGCCACACGCTACTGTAACTTAAAACAATTATTACAGGGCAACAGATTTAAGACCAGTCTAAGTAACTACTCCATCTTTCTCACAATTTTAAAAACCGATACAAAAATTATTTTAGAACTCAGCAGTGCAATCGGAACATGAATGATTTTTTAGCATTTTTTGGCAGTCATCTGGCAATGCAGTGTCACCAGTTGGCACAGTCTGACTTGTGGAGATTCCAATGAAGTATTGCTAGAGCTGGAGAGAGACAATTAGATTTGCCTGATGTGTTCGTCCATCCTTTCAGGAACACACACCAATGTTTCCTAGATCCGAGTTTCAGTCACAGGCTTGACATGCTTGTCCACCAATTCAAGCATGCCAAATAAAGCTCACTGGTATAAACGAGAACAATCTGTGTTTTACCTAGTGCCAAGGTGGAGGCCTCCTCTGCTCAGCAAATCTGCTCTGCGGAGTTTTTACTTAACTAGCAAATTTTACGCAAGTTTGAAAAGCAGCAAAGTACCTGACTAAAGCTTTCAGTGCATTTTTTTTCCAGTTAATGCTGCATTAAGTTAGGTAAAAGCTGGTTTTCTAATACCATACCAAAAAGTAGTCACAATTCCAATTTTGGGAGACAGTCCCATTTACACTTACAATAAATACAATAAATGGTGACTGTTCAGGATTTGATTAGATTATAGAGAAAAATACCTATTTCACAGTGAAGTGAACACAGCACACAACTTTTGAGGTAAAACATTAGGGGAATGTAAGCTTCCACCCCCTTCTCTTCCAAGTGACTAACTACATGCAGCAAGAACATCTAGTTCTGTATATCTGTGCATCTGGAGTTAGGAATAACAATTCTCAAATTTGAAACCCTGTAAATTTAAATAACTTTAAAAATATGAAAAGTTACATCTCAAGCCTGGACTTTAAGTAATGTTTTAAGCTGAAATGTCATTATTTCTTTATCAGAAGGTTTAAAAGAAACAGGTACCCAGTGGCTTGGTGGCTTAGGAAGAACACTTGGTGAGGGTGGCTCACTAAATTTTGCTCCAGCATAGTTCTGATTGGTTTGAGGTGTGAAAAACAGGTTGCGATTTGATAAAGTAGGACTCCAATTTTGATTATTGGGGAAATGAACGTTGTTCTTTCCCCCTTTTTGCATGGCCTGCCATGCACCAGATGATGAGTTGCATCCATGTCCTCTTTCTTTCTTCATATAGGTCTTCATCTGCGAATTCTGGTCTTTATTCTTCTGCCTGTTTTTAAGTTGTTGATGGTTCTTGGTGATATTTCTAGATTGGGGAACTGGAATGTTGAATCTTTCTCCACCACCCATCTTCAACTTAAATGTCACCTGTAAAAACAGGGGAAAAAGTCGGTGGAGTTTGCATTACTACTTTTTTTTTAAAACAGAAAATATTTCAGAGAATTTTTAGATTCTAAGCAAGAGGACTGAAATCAATCTGACCAAAACTTGTATCAATTAGAAGTAGTGGGTTTTCTCCTTTACTGGACGCCACTTCAATAATACCTAAGAACTTAGCTGACACACTCATGAGAACTGAATTATAATCTTCCGAGTGGGAGATTACTGACTCTACAGTGGCTTAACAATTCTGCTGCTGCTGGCTGACCAGCATGTCATATACCAATCCATCCTTCAGGAACTGTACCCCAGTGCCCTTATCAACAGCTTTGTCTACCTAGTTATGAAAACACTGGTCCTCCAGACAGCCCAACTACTAAACACACCACTTCTTTTCTCCTCAGCAAAAGGTGTTACTGGAAGAATGTGAAAGACACGTTGCTTGCAAAATATGGTGCCAAATTTAAGGTGTTAGTATTTAATCCTGAAGACATTTAAACTAAGCTTGTTACACCTAAAGATCTGGGCAAAGTTTGCATTGATAAAGCCACTCCCCCAGTCTTTCTGGTAAGTCCAAGAATTACTCTGATAAACCCAAAGTGAACTGAAAACAACCTCAGATGGAAAGCAGCGATTTGTAATTGAACTTCCAAAGCAGAGAGCCAGATACTATCACAAGGTACTTGGCACCTTCATGCTGACTCTCCTACAGTATACTATTCCTCTCCCACCCCCATTTACCTTTCAGTTGTCTTCTCAGATTCCACACTCTCCAACTCTTGCCCCCTTTCTTGCTTCCAGGCCTGAAAGAGTAGGTGCTGCCTTTTGCTGGACTCCTTCCTTTGGCTAGGAATAGAAGTTTTCATGGGCTGATCTGCTGTATTCAGCCAGGTAGCCGAGCCCAACATCGGATTCTCGGCACAGAAGCTCCAAGGGAGAAGTCCCACTGCATAAATGAGAATGAAGTTTGAATTCAGGTTAAGGAAACAATTGTTTCCCTTTCAAATTGGGGGGGGTGGAAGCTGAAGTAATTCAGAGAATCCATAAAGTCAGTTGTGTCTCTTATTTGTTAAAGATGACAATATACGTCAAACTTTTAAAAAAAAAAAGCCACAACAACAAAAAAATCAAACAAAAGACAAGGCAGTATTTATCTTACTCTACTTACATAAACTTCAACATCATATTTAGCATTTCACAAAGAATAGCGTCTCTGTATCTTAGTAAGTATTTTAAGAGGCAAGCAAGAACCTTATCCTTTTTTTTTTAATAGGGGAAAAAAGTAATATACAATGCAAAATACTTTGGGATGAACTCTTAGGAAACTAGTGCTTCAATGCATCACTCTTGAGCACAAAGAAATCCTGAAAACTATCCCTTGAGAACTCACCCGCCTAACTCTGGGACCAGAACAGGAAAGCACCGCCCAGAATTACTGCCCACAGAAACTGACCCCGAGTGTCCCAACATTTCCCACGAAACCACTCGCACCCCCAAACCCTCCTCCAGCCATTACAACAGAGCTCCACTTCTGGTTTTTTTTCCACCTTCGTTAGCAAAGTAATTCCTTATTAATTCTTACAATAATTCCCTGTTTAGCCCATGGCTCATCTTCTCCTGAAATCTTTTTGAGGATTTTAATCTTAAGGCACTCCAATCTGTTCAGTTCCCTCTAATCGATGTGTCACTCTTCAGAGTCATCAGCACCCCCAGCCCACCTCTCCACAAAAACTCCAGGAAGAGCCGCCTATCTTCATTTCCAGCTTTCGCCTTGTCGTGACTAAAATTGAAGGCCGAGGTAATGTTATTAGCACAAACCAAGCAGCTGTCTGCTCCCACAGGAGCGGCCCTCACAGCCTCGGCGCTTGCCAGAGCTCCGTCTGTTCGTCTCCAAACTGTCTCTCTTCTTACGTTGCCTACCCCCCCCGGTCCCTCGTCCCGCCTAACCCCGCGGGGAGCCGGGACCCCCGTCCCCGCTTT
>NW_009208092.1:0-219 GCF_000690835.1 Fulmarus glacialis
GGTGCTGTCCCGGTTTCTCTAAGGGCGGCTCCGGAGGGCGGCAGCATCTGGAGAGCATCAGCATCTGGAGGGCAGCAGAATCACTGAGAGCAAGGCACCATCTTCCTCCAAGACCAAGCGCATCCTCCATGGAAATCTCAATTCCGTAGCATCCTTCATCTTGGCAAGGGCTGGTTTCTTGCTCCAAAAGAGTTTTCCCTCCGTGGCTAGCGAGCTCCG
>NW_009208092.1:276-603 GCF_000690835.1 Fulmarus glacialis
GAGATGCTTTTCTCTCGGGAGCTTGAGCAGGGAGGAGGAGGAGGAGGAATGTGGGTCACTTCTGCAGCATGTGATGCGGATATCGGGCAGGAAATACAGTTGCTCCCACACCGAAGAAAAAGCTTACCGCAGCTCGGAGCTTTCCACCTTCACTCAAACCACAAGAAGTCATATAAAAAGTCACGGGTCAAAGGCAGCCCTGTGAGCTGCCTGCTCCACGCAGGCCAGATTTGCTGTGCTGCTGTGCCCTCGTTAATAAGCTCCTTAGGAGATGAGGGGAGTTGTTGCGTATTGTGAATCAGAGAGGCAGTTTGGGGATAAAATTGG
>NW_009208092.1:626-964 GCF_000690835.1 Fulmarus glacialis
TGGTAGTCAGGGAAGAAAACAGAAGAATGAGAGATGGGTGCAGAGCTGCAAAAGCACTGAAAGAGATAAGTATTATTTAAAAATAAATTCCTGGGGATTTCCTAAAACTTTTTTTCCCATTTGAAATCAGGGATGCTCCTCCTGGTAACACATTACGGAGCGATTTCTGTTCAGGTATAAGGCACCACATTAAAGCGCATATTGGAAATAGGGAAGGTGCTAAAATGGGCCAAGTGCTTTTTAGAAGCATAAAGAGGGAAGAGGAATAAGAATAGGAGGATCAGGTGTTGGTCGTACTGCCTCTGTTGCATGCGGTAAATCTTGTTTAATTCCATTAA
>NW_009208093.1:0-219 GCF_000690835.1 Fulmarus glacialis
CGGCCAGGACTTGATGCTCTCTGTGGGCTCCAGACTGAGCGTGGAGCCGATGCTGGAGCAGGCGTCCCTGCGGGGAGAGATGAGACCCCGTTAGCTCCACGAGCGCAGGCTCCGGGAAGGGGTCCTGGAGCATGTGTGAGGGTGAAGCCGGGCACAGCCCGGGGGCTCCTTCACAGCTCCAGCAACGGCTGATGGGCTCTGCTCTGGCTGTTTTGTGCC
>NW_009208093.1:422-1060 GCF_000690835.1 Fulmarus glacialis
ACGAGCGCAGGCTCCGGGAAGGGGTCCTGGAGCATGTGTGAGGGTGAAGCCGGGCACAGCCCGGGGGCTCCTTCACAGCTCCAGCAACGGCTGATGGGCTCTGCTCCGGCTGGTTTGTGCCACCGGCACAAGTCAGATAAAACAAACCTTTCCTGGTCCTTGTGCCATTAACTGTTTCCCTCATGCTTTTATAAGCGCCCTGTAGCCTGCAGACAGTGGGCAGGAAAACCCCGCTGCTGCCTGCAGTGCCCCGGGACCGGAGCTGCAGTGGCAGAGCCAGTGTGACCCCAGGCACCCCACCGTGCCCTACGCACCCCTGGGCTCCCCCGGGGCCGGAGCTACCCCTGCCCACCCACCGGGAGCCCACACCAGCTGTGGCAGACTAAATCCCTTAGGATCTCAGTTTTCCTTCAAAGCCACAGATCAGCTTCACATGCTCGAAGTGCAGCCCGGAGGAAGGAGCGCATCCCACCCGGTTTAACAGGCAGAGCTCCCAGGGAAAGCGAGCAGGACGATGGGCATGGGGGGCACACAAAGCCAGCGCATCCGACAGCCCACGGGTGCCCGAGCGGTGCCTCGGCAGGCTCGGGCAGCTGGTGGTCCATAACCCATCGCACAACCCGGCGCAGGCTCCTGCC
>NW_009208093.1:1120-2307 GCF_000690835.1 Fulmarus glacialis
CTGGAGCAGAGCGACTCCCGCGCCGTCTGCACGCTGCAACCAAGGGACAAAAGAGAGAGTCAGCTGCGGCACTGCCGATGGCTTGCACGGCCACCGCGCGAGTCTGATGAGATGAAAACTTCCCAGGCTAACTGTAGCAAACTGCTGCTGTGGCTTGCGGTATGATCGGAGCTGAGCGACGTGTCCCCCAACAGCCCGAGCAGAGCTGCAGCAGGGCCGGGGCAGCAGCAGGGCTGTTCCCAGCACGCCGCATGGCCAAAGACCTCCTCACCCCTCCCTGCACCCTTCAGGCCTTGGGCTGCAAGAGGGACCCCAGTGCTTGCACCCCATGCACCCCCATCACAGAGGTGGGTGCTGCTGCAGCGTATGTTGCGTTTGCACTCGCAGAACACGTCCGCTGTGCCTGCGCTGGCAAAGGACAGGGAGCAAAATGCACCGCTTGTGCTGCACGCAGCAGCTGCAGACATCCCTGCCGGGAAGCACTTCTCACCTCCCGCTAATGTGTCAATTGTATTGGAAACCCCTTTTTTTTTGTGAAAAAGCGAATTTCTGAGCTGACGGTTTCTATCTCACCCTTCCCTGGTTTAATCACTACATAAAGAAAACCTCTTCTCACGGCATGGTGACAAGCACATCTCTGCCCATCTCTGCTTTTTTTTTTTTTTTTTTTTTTTGAATGTATTTATCTATTTTGTCTCCATTTGTCATGATGCCCCCTTAGCAGTGTAGCAGAGGGGAAAATTGGAGGGCTGTAGAAATAACACCTGAAAAATTCACTGGAATTTGTTTCCCATTTTTTCCTAGTAAAATCCTCTACCCAATCCGCCCAGCTTCACTGGTTCCCCCACCTCCCCAGCTCCTGTGGCTGAACAAAGTGCAGGATTTTCAATCCATAAATCCAGCGCTGGGGCACCTGCTGACACGTGGCAGCACGCCACACTGCTAGGGACGGGAGCTTGCTCTGCGAATGGGGCTATTTCCATCCTTTTTGCTTACTTTAAGCTGGGCCACACAGTATGATTTTAAGGGTGACACTTTTTCATGAAAGCTTTCATTAACATGAAGTTTCTTGTTCGTAAACATGTGCTGCTGCAGCGAAAATGCTCGAGGATGCAGACATGCAGCTACAGCCACCCTGGCATCGCCCTTGCACAGTGCAGCGTCCCTCCCCACCACAAAGCATCTGA
>NW_009208094.1:0-37389 GCF_000690835.1 Fulmarus glacialis
CCAAGTATCGAGAATGATACTCGAAGAAACACTTTCCAGATATATTCACCTAGTTTTCTTTAATGCAGTTGTCACAGGAGAGTTTACTAAGAAACCTAGATGATAGAATTTTCACACACATCTTCCTACTGCAATGTATTCACCGAAAAAGAATCCCCAGGCTCCTAAGTACCAGGGGAATCATTGATGTTCTGGGAGACAGGCTGTCATATAGAGGCAATAAGCTTGCATGTATGTATATGCTCCTTACAAACACACATGGATTCAGGCTATATCTGCATTGGCAAGTGAAGTGGTGCAACAGAAGCACCAGATTATCCTACTACAGATTGCAACAGCAGCAAACCATTTCTGCTAAGGACCTGGCAGCTACACTGCACACCTCGTGATTTTACTGCAGGACAGCTCTAATCTGGTCCTCAGGACAGAACTCCTATTAACTGCTGGAACACATTAAGTGCTTGGTTGTCTGGAGCACATCATTTGGCTCACTTCCATCTGAAGGGATCTGGCTTATGCACTCTGAGACAAATGATGCAAACCAAAATATGGCGAGTGGGGACAATCAGGAGAGTCAAAAACACAAAGCTTGAAGCTAAAAGTTTGCTTATTCCTGACTTCAAACCCATCATTTTTACACTGTTAACTCAACTCAGAAAACCATGTGCCTCATAGAAACCTCCAATTTCCTTTCTCACAATGGTGGATAAAACCAAAGACTATTCCAAGCCACCAAAGCCAGGACCACAGAGCACGTTACAGCCCCAGGTGCAGCTCCTGTGGTACCTGAGAGCCATCCTGGATGCCTTTGTGATGGCAGCTGGAGTGTTATGGACTCCAGGCTGGGAGGGATAGCCACGGGGTATCTGCCCCTCCCTGGGGAGGAGCTGGTGAATTCATTCATGCAAAGCACTCTACCAAAATGGCACTAATGCTGGAGTAACTTCATCACACATTAGATATTCTGCTAGAATTATACAGCTACATGGAGTTGGTGGCTCAACCATCCCAACTGGCCAGAGACTAACCTTCCTGGTCTGTTAATATCAGGATGAACCTCAGACCAAACCTGTGTATGTTGAAAGAGACGCTATTAAAATTTAAGATAAGGATATTAAAATTACCTGAGGGATGTCCGATTGCAACTTGGTAGTGGTAGTAGTAGTAGAAGTAATACCATGATCTTTACTTATTTGGTGGTTGTGCTGAAGGACCCAGTTCATACACTGGTGAACAGCTCATGCCTTGTAATGCCTAAATTGAGGGAGATGGAGCATTCACAGGATTAGGACAATACCCAGGGATCTTCATTTTATGTGGTTATCCAATCCTTTGAAAAATTCACATGGCTTTGGTAAGCCAAAACATCACACCAGCTTCACTGGAGGTTCAAACCGATCTGGTTTTATACCCATACACAAAGATAAAACTCCATGATGCTCAAGTTTTCCATGTCAAAACAAAAATACATACACCTTTCCTTTCTGCAACTCTATCCCAGCCATGGGAAATGCCCACTTCCACTTATCAGTAACATCCTAAAGAGGTGTTACCATGATTGTCTGATTCAACATATAAACTCAGTTTTAAATGCTATGTCAAAAAACTACAATGAAGGAACTTAACTCTCACAGTTATAAAAGCAAATTGTCCTAAAAATGCACCCAAGCCTTTTGGAGCTGGGGCCCACATCTTGGCAGGCACAATGGGGTTGCAGCATATTACCATGGTTCCTCAGCATAAATAAAAATAATCTAAATCATTTTTTGTGTCTGCACATCTCACACAGTAGGGATCAGACCTTCTGGCCTCCTCATGACAGTGTCATATAAATATTAAATATTAATAGTACTGTTACTGTTAATTTGGCAAAACGTGATACTGTGTAAATGGAAGTTTGTCTCTTTTGGCTGTGCTGCAACAAGGAAAACACATGTTCTCAACATTTCTAGCTGGATGGCTTTCTTTTACAAATGTTTGCTTTTCTTAAATTAACATACATGAGGGGGTTGGGGAGGTGGGGAGCCTGTTGCCTTTACCTGGAGTCTTTCAGACCCCTTTTTTGTGAGTCACGTTTACACCTACTGGAGATCTGGGCTTGGGTGACATGTCTCTAATGCAGAGACAATCTCTTATTCATCAGATAAAAACTGGAAAAAGCTATCTAAAACCATTCCTGTCTTTTACTTTTGTATGTTTTAATGCAGTTCTTGACATAAATGTAGGTCAGAGACTGAAGCTAGTGGCTGGAGCAATTAAGTGCTCCATTTGACACAATTGAAAATCAAATAAAATACTTGAGTGTTCGACCATTACATATACACATTTATTCTTATGTTTTTCTATGTGTTGTAATTAGGAAATATTTATTTTCATGCAATCTGGAGCCACAATATCAACAGTGAGAAATAATCCTCATGAACATGGCTATCAGGATATTTGCCAGCATTCTCTCTTCTTTAGCATAACAAAAATGTTTCTACTTTACCCCTTCATAAACATATTTGAATCTTGGAAGATGCAGTACAGACTGGAAGAAGAATAAGTCTGGAGGTGGTATCCCTAACCCTCTCTAAGTACATATGGCAGAATATGAATTGCACTCTTAAATAGCTCTGCCACTAAGAGCTTGCAAAACAGCTCTTAGTAGCAGAACTATGGAAGCCTAAATGTTATTGGTCGCAACACAGCACAAAAAAGGTGAGGTTTCGTTGGCCATTTCATTTTGAATGGGGAGAAAATGAGAAATAAACAGGAAAAAACAGGAACAGCTGTGACTTCTAGAAAGAAAATATGAAGGCACAACGAAGAAGCATAAGCATGAAAAGAGTGAAAGCTGGTAATGACTCTGTGTTCAGAGCTGACTGTTGAATATTGGTGAGAAAATCGTGGAAAACTCCTTCATTATCTCACTGGGGAAAAGGTAAGAAACAACACACCACAGAAACAAATAACAGTGTTTATGGGGATATGTGGCAGATTAATCAGCTGAGATAACGCTCTGGTACTTTGCAAACATGATGAGACAGATGCAACTGCCCAAACTGGGTGCCCCGTGAGATGCCCAGGGACAGCAACTGGAGGCCAAGCAGGGCATTTCAAGTAGCCCCAGACACTTTCCTGATAGTGAGATAGCCAAACTTAGGTGTCTACATGTGTGTGGTAGATGTCTGAAGTCCTGTTTGTGGAGGCTGATGTGTCCAGTGTAATTTTACGTTCTGTGGAGTATCTGCTCTGGTCTCCATCTGCTGCTCTCTGTCATATTGGCCAATCCACTGCAGATGTCTTGGATATCCTAGGGGATGTCAAACAGCACTAGACTTGTTTTAAACAATAGCGTTCCCTACTTTGTCACCACAGGCAATAGAGATTGCAATGGAGAGCTATTCAGCCATTCTGCCTCAAAATAGGCACCCAAAGTTGGCCAGCTAAGTTTCTCTTTCAGCTCTCTGGACTTTTATGTAAGCTTAGACACTTCATGCACGTGTAGACCCCTACAGGTAATGTACATTTAAGTGTTTTACTCTTGAGGTGAACTCACCCTGAGGAAACAGAAGCTTGGAGAAATAAATCTAAATCTGGGGCAATTCTTGGAAAATTGTGAGGACTGCTGATCTAGTGAAGGGAGAGGATCAGACAGTAGCAGTCACGAGGTCAGCAAAGATAGGTTGAAGTTAAAGCTAGTTAAGAAACACAATACAGACCTGGGCCAATTCCATTGACCGATGTGGCCTCATGTTGTCTGGAAAAGGCGGCTGCCACCCATGCAACCAGTACACCCACCGTGAGGCTGCAGGATCAACAACTGATTCATTTCCATGCAAATAGTGGATTCAGCTGCAGTGCTCATCCCAGCAACAATAAACATCAGTATAAGGCTGCAAAAATGTGCCTACGTGTTGGTGATATACAAAAAAGCCATGCTAAAACCATCAGATGAATACAAACTGACAATAAGAAACTCTTAAAAAATGCATTGCCTGGGGTTTATAGGACCCAGCAGGAGGCAGGACAATGTAAACCCTGATCTGGTAAAGCAGAGCCAGAGAATGTCCTCAGGGTAAGACAGCAGCCACTGTAGGTCAAGCACTCTAATGGACAAGGGCAGAAGACATGGAAGTGAAGCTATAAATAAGCTTCCATGTAGCCAGTGAGAGATGAGAAATGCACAGTGTAGTCGCTAAGGAAGGAAGTCACAAGGCTGCACAGAAAATGGATTGTTACATCTCTGGAAACTAGCACAGACTGACTCACTAGTCTGACAGCACTGAAAGCCCTGCAGATACTTGGGTATCTGCATCGACCCAAAACCACTGAACAGAATCGTAAAAAAAAAAGTGTCACTGCTGATTACCGGTGAGTGAAGCCAGAGCACTTGGTTTGTTCAAGGCAAAACTCTCTGATGACCATTGCATCAAGACGAGTCTTTTGGGGAAGTGCCGTGGATAATGAGTTTCTCTGGGCTTGAGCTTAGCCTCAGAGAGGCACAGGGGGGGTCTGGTGAACACTGAATCACTAGTGGAAGCCCAACCAGCAACATTTACACACTTCTTTCAGAGTGCAATCAAGTGTTTGCTGGGTTGGGGGACCTCTCTGAGCACACAGTAACATGGCTATAATCTGATGTGGCAACAGTACAAAGAGTTGGCATTTGGGAATTACACAGCTGGCCAAATCACGGGGAGTAAATCCTCCTGAATGCCCAGCAATATACAGAAAGAGCAAAGCATGCAAAAAAGTATCCCAGCTATCAAATCCCAACCAGGTTCTTGGAAAAGATCAGAACAGCTTTTTAAGAGGGGAATTACATCATGAGAGAGAACTTTCCCAGCTTCTAGTAGGTGGATAATTTGGAAGCCATTCAGGCAAAACTCCAATGGGGAACCAGAAAACACATTTTGCAAGATATGACCTAACCAGGTCCCGTACTCAGACAATTGAGCACATGACACAGTAGCAGAGCTCAAGTGACTCAGCACTCCAGGAGAATTTTAATACAAAACCTCTTCCCCCGGGTACACACAAAGCAATAGGAAAACCAGATCAGCACTAAATAGCCTGAGCTAAACATCCATCTGGACAAAAGAACAATCATGCAGGAAAATCTGGCAGGCTTATATGAAATAGCAACAGACCCGGGACAGCAGATGGAATGAAACCAGTAGCAATAGGAGAGGAATGGCAGGGAGCTGGAGCCCTTGTAGAACCAAGGCCAAGGCCAGGAAAGCGCTGCAAGATGCTCAGCAAATCAGCTGAGTCAGAGGAAATGGGAGGTATGAGAGGAGAAGACCCTAAGGAGGACCTGAGGCAACAGGGAGACAAATCCTGCGCTCACAGCAAGCACACACTGGTAGCGGCAGCTTTCTTCAAAGACCCATGCACAAGAAGGACTACGCAACTTAGTAGGCCACAGCAAAATGACTGTGAAAGGAATAACCATATACCTGGAACGTCAAGTTAGCAAATGCTTTTTAAAAAAAAAAAAGACAAAAAATGCAAAAACCAGAGTAGTTAGTGCAACAACTGTCATAAAGCCGAAAGGGAGAAGTACAGGTTTCAAAAGCATGCATTTTGAAAGAGTCACTGGAGGGGGTACTCTGGGTGCACATGACTGGGGTGCTGAGCCAGAGAGAGGAAGACAAAACCCTTTCTGGATTTCTGAGTAGGCCAAAAGGAAACATAAACCTGAAGCTCAGATCCCTATCTTTTTCTTTTCCTTTCCATATTCCCTCCTAGCTCTTGCAGAATGTGCTGCCCCTCTGTGTGCACCCACAGACTCTGTGGGTCAGTACACCGAGATACCGCGTATTGAGCTGGAAATGCTGCAGTCTCTCTTCTGCTGCTAAAAGCCTCAGTAATACATTCCTTCTTGCAGTTCTGCTTCAAACTGTGCAGAGAGACATCAGCACAGTTCCTCCTAATCCTCTCTTGCTCAAACATCCCCTCTTGCTCAGGCGCATTTAACTGCTTATTAGGACACTGCTACCTTAAGGTCAATCATGATTATGCCGTTCAAAATTTCTGAGTGGTTTTTTCCTATTCACTAACCACATCATACAACAGACTAATTAACCCACCAGGTTCTCATTAGGCAGTATTCCTTCACTCTCCTCCAGGACCACCAGCTGTGCTGCAGTTTTCCTCTGAGTTTAGGAAAATAACAAGATTCATTATCAGAAATGATTTTTTTTTTCCTTCGGCATGTCATAAGGCCCATGATTAGGTTTAAAATAGCAGCCCCCAGACCCTGGGGCTCGGGGCAGGATTTAGACAGCCTCCTGCAGGAGACCGGGATGATGTTTCAGCAATGCTGTGGGGACTGAGGAAAGGATCCCATCATGAGGAGACCTGGATTCCTCCCCACATGCCCAGGATGGAGGAAAAAGCATGTTTTTCGCTTTCATAGACCATGATGCATTAAATATAACCGCTTAAGGTAAAAATCTCATTTTGGAGGCCACAGCAGGTCTCCAGCCAATGTATTCTCCTGCTCTTGGACAGTTCTTCTACCACACCGCAGCTGATGCTCACCGACTCCCTTGTTTTCCAGAGGAAAAACTGCAATACAGATACTTAAGCCCACAAAGAGAAGGGTGCTGAGCCCAACCCACCCTCAACTTACCCACCCTTTAGGTGTGTAACAGCTTCAGACACCACCCAGGATTGAGCAATTCCCACATCTGGTTTGAGGACCCATCCCTCAGCACACCAGCTGCGCTGGTTCCTGATGAAGGAGCGTCTCTCTCCTCTGTTGGAGCCCTGCTCAACCTCTGGATTCACACCCAAAATTCAGGCCTTGCAGCACAAACCATCAGGACACCAATGTCCTCTGGTCAAGCAGGCCAAAATATTTGATTCTCATACTTACGTTGGTGGTGAACAAATTAGACATCAGTATGTGGACAGGTGCCTCAGGTGTGAATGGGCTTTAAAAACTGGAAAAACCCTTAAAAACGGATTTATTCAAAACATAATGGACCATTTTGTTATGTCTCAATAACTTCCAAGTCAGCGCGGACAGTGTTTCTGATATTGCTTGCAGCCAGTTTAAGAGAGAAGGTTTCTCAATTTCTTAATCATTGGCCTAATGCTGTGATTTGGGGGATGTTAAGATTGTAAAGGAATGCTTATTCTCCATTTAAATTATCACTGATGTGTTTCCATAATGAAAATTCATGTTAATTTGTATTCAGTGTAGTAAAATGTCTATTGTAATAAAAATTTCTATTGGTCTGTTGTAAGTAAAAGAAAGAATTTTTAAACTAATTTGGGCATAGAAGTGGATCCCCCATTTCATGAGAATCAGCAGCATGTTCTCATTTTGAACTGCAAAAAAAAAGCAAGACTTCAAAAATATTCACTAAAATAGAGGAAAAAAAATATTTTGATCTGATGTGTTCCCTGATCTCAGTCACTTTGAAATATTTCATTTAAAATCTAATATTGCTTAGCTGTTTATGAAAATGTGTTATTTAAAAAATAAGTTGTTTTGACTAAAATCATTCATTCTCAGCATGTTTTTCTTCAGATTTTTTTGATTCTGATATTTTTTTGAATGTGACACTTGTAAATGAACTATTTCCTTTTTTTTACTAAAGCAGTTGTTTTTTTGTTTTTTTTTTTCCAGTTGGGCTATCAGAAAATAAAGGTATACTGGAAGATTGCAAGCCCACTTTTATCTCCAATAAAAGATTTTCCTCCCATAGAAAACTTTAATTTTTAAAGTTTTTAATTTTTTAATTAAACTGTGCAAAAGGGAAATACAAGGGATAAAACATTCATAAGAAAGGAAATCCATATACAGCTAAAAGGCTGTATGAACTACATTAGAGTATATCGATTTTATGAAGTTATCTTTCAACTGCTAATTATAGATTTGTTACAGGATTGTAAATCTTAATAAAGCGATTGAGTCAATGTGTTAGAAGGAAGAAGCCCTTTCAAGTACATGATTTGCAAGATCAGACTGTGGGTTTCCAGCATCACACCCAGGCAGGTCTGCCGTGAGAACAGGTCTTCAGGCTCTGTAAGATCTTTGCATGAAGCCAGGAGCAGCCCGATGGGGCTTCTCCCTGCTGACGCTGCAGGGGTGGGATTTCCCCGCCTCCAGCCCTCTCTGCAGAGATGGACTATTTGAAGAAGGGCCAAGCTGCAGAGCGATACAACAGCTCACCAGGAACCTAAAGACTTCAAGTAATGTGTGTAAGAGGAAGCACCTTCCTGAACACTGAAGCAATGACTAAAAAAGCTTTTTTAACAGACCCTTACGGTTGCTTGGGAATATTTCCTGTTGTTCCAAAATCCTTAGACAATCAAAACTCAGTCTTCTGCAAACCATATTATGCAGTGTAAACTGTTAATTTTGAGAGAGACAAATACACACATCCTAAGAGTACATCCTTATTCAAATACTGGGTTTAATTTGGCTTTCCCAAAAATCACAGCGCCATGTACTGTTTGGTGCTAAACAGGAAAAATGAGACCATTTGATCCCGCAGAAATACCACTGTGAGCCATGGAAGTCCTGGGCACAAAGGACAAGACAGGCAGGTTCAAGTAGTTTTAGCTGAGAACTTCTGAGCTGAGAACTTCTGATAACATCTGAGCTTCTTGCTCAGATGACCCTGAAACAGGTAATGCACAGGTAATTACACATTACCCTATGCACAGGTAATCCAAGAAAATGTGGATTACATAAAAATATAGTCCTGAAAGAGTAAGGACTACTTCAGTGAAGCATATGATATTCCACTTGGATCCCAGCAGAGTCATTCGGGGAAAGCTTAAAGCAGTAGTCTCCTTATTGGTAAATGACAGTGGCTCACTTGTGCACCCTAAAAGCCGCGTTTAACCCAACTGGTGAACTCTGCCCAGCTCCGATTTACAGCATGTTCTGTTTTACAAAACCTACTTAGTCAACATATGGGAACAAGGATGGAGGAGGAGCCGGGAACATCTGCTTTCCTTGTCTTGGGTTTGCACTGTTACTGCGTACAGCTTTTTGCTCTGGAAGACTGTCAAGCCTGTAATAGTCACCAACCCCTTGGATGCAACAGTGTGCTCTGATGTTGCTGCTGTCTGTCTTCCTGCTGTGACTAACTCAGGATTTTTCTGGTTTTGACAGAGTGCCGACGTGCCCGGCAGTTTGCTTGCAGTGCTTGCTGGCAGGGCCGGTGGCCAGGGTCTCCACACCATATGTCCACCAGCCCCCTCATGCTCATGTTAAAGGTCATTGATGTTACCAGTGAAACAGCTGCTTCTTATTAAAGATTTCCAATAAAGTGATTCGGAAAACAGCTCAGTTTGTCACAATCTATACCACTACTGTCACTTTCTATGTGCATTTCTGGGACGAGACCATTATTTTTAAGAAAGAGCAGCATTTTCATTTCAGAGGCGGCAAAGAGGGAGAGGAGGCAGCCTGATGTGGCATTTGGCTTTGGAGCGCAATAGGGCTCGGGTCCATCAGACAGAGCAAAAGTATGGCTCTGGTATGGTTGTGCTGCGGAGACTGGCTGGCTTCTGTCAAAAATAAGATGTTGCCTCAAGAAATTGGCACAAATCTTATGAAAGGCTGGCCCTCAAGCCTCTTCTGCCCTGGGATAAAAAGGCTTGAAATGCTCTTTCTAGTCCTTGTGGTTACATCTATGAGCTCTTATCCTCAACACCATAATTTGTTTGGAGTGTGGCAGGAACTTGACCCTTCCCTTGACAAAACCCTTGCCCCAGCACATGCAAGTGGAGAAATTTCTGCTTGGCTGCTCTTGGTCAGAATAATGTGTGATCAGCAACTGCACGGAAGCAATCCCCCGTGTCTGTGTGTCAGGCAGAGGGTTTTCCTCAGCCTCTCTGCACACACCGCAGCCCTCCCACAAATATTCCTGCTCCCTGCTGCACTCCCGGTGGCACAGAAACCTCGGAGGGGGGAGCGAGGGGGCCGCTCTGCTTTGCTTTATTACCGTGATGATCAATTATGAAATCAGTGTCTCCCAAGGCACAGCAGTAAGCACTCCGTGATGTGTTAAATCACTATAATGATGCCATGAGAGATGGATTTGAAGATGCCAAGAGCACGGCTGGCTTAAGGGAAAGAAAATGGAGCAGCTCCTATTGTTCCCACAGGGCCAGATCCTGCCGCTCTCACGTCTAGTCCTTTGAAACCACTGCAGCTTTAAAGAGTCGGCAGCCCTTTTGGCCGGCTGGTAGGTGATGAAGCAAGTCGGGGCCGAGGAGTAACCTTGAGCAAGGGAGGACATGCGGCCCACGGCCAGAGGCTCACTCAGACGCCATTTGCAGACTGCACGACCGGGATGCTCAGAGAGACACCCAGCGATAAGCACCAGTCTGTGAACTGGAACAGATTACTCAGATGCTGGTTGTCCCAGGCAAACAAATGCCGTTCCAGTCCCACGTCCTCCAGCCAAAGGATGCTCCCCAAAGCGATGATCTGGGCTTCTGAGCACCACGGGGAAACAGGAGAACCGTGAATTGGAAAATGGGTCCGAGAGCAGCTGAATGCACTTCCCAAAGCAGCCTCTGCTCCCAGCTGTGTAAGCACAGGTTTGTCTGCAGCTCAAAACTATTGAAAGTCACCACTAATGAGTATCTTCAAAAACACTGCTATTTTTTGTCTCCATTCTGTTTCTCTCTCTCTTTATTTTCAATCTTTCTGGGTCACACAATGCCAAAGCATGTTATTTTGGTTGTCTTGCATGTTTTCTCTTAGTGTAGCAGATGAAAGGTTGCCCCAGACACTGTGTTGTCCATGGCTTTGTCATTTTTCTGGCAGGTTATTTCCCACATTGCAAGGTCATCCTGCACTCTTCAAGCCACTGAGCCAAAGGAGGACTTGGTCACCACTTTTCAAGTAAGTAGCAAGTATGACTGCAGCTGTAGAGAAATTAATATCTCTCAGGCTTCCCCACCCCTCTCCTAACTCCAAACGGAAGTGTTTTTCAGAGTGCAAAGTACAGATCAGGACACTACCCCAGGTGGTGCCATTTTTGTGACAGTCACATTTTTCTCACACCAAGAGTGAAGCAAACAACAAGGCAGTTTGATGCAGGAGCCCTCGCCAGGTCGCACATGTCTCTCTTCCTGCCTCCCTGCATTAAACTCAAGCTCCAGAACCCTGCCCTCCCTCCTGGCGCATCCTCCTTCTCCCTCCCCCGTGCAGGCTCATACACTTCTTTCACGTTGTTGGTATGCTACCAGTTTCTCACCTCCCCGTTTGTTGGCTTTTGGGGCCCGCTGGACCCGGAGGAGGGAGCACAACGTGCCATGGAGATGGCAACCTGATGCCGAGGCAGAGCATAGCATTAGTGAGAAAAGGGGCCACAGCCCAAGATCACAGCCTCCCTCCTCGACCTGCCCGCCCCTGCTCCTACATCATCCCTGCCTACGTCCATACGTTCAGGCTGGTTTTATCCATTAGTTTCCCCATTAACACCCGACTCTGTTGCATTTTCCTGAGGAACCTGGTTGAGCCAGTGGGCTTTGGCATCGCTGTTACAACCAGTTCTGTTTGGCAACTATCACTGGATTTTCTGAAGACAACTTTGCTTGGACTCGCCATCTGCGTGTGTCTCTGTGTGCATCCTCTGAGCCCACAGGCCAATCTCAACCAAATCTGGGAGGGGGCAAGACATCCCAAAGTGGCTGCATCATTAGCCACCTTAGAAGTGAGAGACTCAGCTAAGGAGAAGGCTGCAAAGCAAGCCCAGCCCTTGCTGGGTACAGGACAGAGAGCTCATTAATACTTGAACCAACATCAAGAAATAAACATCAATAAGCCTCAAGGCAGAAGAGGAATTTCAGTGCATCATTTCTGATCATGAGGTGACTACTTGCTTTCAAAACGTCGTTTGAAGTCAGAGTCGCCCGGGCCCACCCATTACGTATGACCGCACCTGTGACTGCAAGAGCTGACTTGGCTGTTCCCAGCACTCCTTCCTCGCATGCCCCACACAGTCACACATCGGCTCTTCAGGACCAGGGTCTGTCACGCAGGGCTCAACCCTGCAGCCACTCCTGCAGGGAGTGGGCAGCCTGTGGGTCTCAGCGATCTCCACCTGCCCCTGAGGGGCAAGGGTGACCTTTGGCTCTGGAGTTATCCGGCTTTTAATTTTGTTTTCTCCAGTGGGATGGCATTTGGCTTCCCGCTTTTCTGTGCAGCGGAAATCTGCTCTTCAGAAACATTTCTAGGGAGGGTGACAAATGGATATTTCTGTTCAGTTAACATTTTGGTTTTACCCTCATTTAACGTTGCTGAAATTCCCAGAGCCATTCCAGATTATAGGCCTTGACTGTTTGCACCCTGTTTTCTGGAGCCCCTGGGGTGAGTGGAAGGCAATGGGGAGGAGGGTTGCAGACAGTCCCTCCAGAGCCCAGCGCTTCTTGTTCTCTCACCTCCAGCTACTTCATCACCCCAGGCCTGGCCTTTCCTTTTAAGATAGTGTTGTATAGTGTTGCATAGACCCAGGCATTGATAAAGTGGTGAAAGAGAGGATCTGGATCTGAGCATCCAAATTGCACAGCCATGAAGTTATTGCAGGCTGTTTTTTTAAAAGTCAGTTACTATCCAGCCTGCTTGTCTTCACACCCTGGACGCTAAGCCTGAGCAGCGCTGTGAACGTTAAAATATTCTCAAATATTTGGGCAAACAGCTTCAAAGAAAAAAAAATGCAAAGCACTGACTCAATCTGTGCTACCCTGAGTGAGTGACAGAGGAAACTCGGTAGCCTCAAGGATTTGTCAGATAAGGAACAAAACAACATGAAGATGTGTCCTGAGGAACATCTGCCAGTCTCAAAAATGTGTGCGCATCTCCATCACGATGGTTTTCTGACACCTTCGATAAGATCTCAGTGTGTTTCCACGGGTACTTCAACTTCTATTTTCTGTGTTATCCTTCCTTCTGTGCTGCTGTTGCCTGTGCAGCCAGTAAGGAGACATCACAGTGGGCTTCTGGAGGTACAGTGTGGATCTACAAGTTGGCTTGCACACCCCTCTAGGGAAACACCTTGGTCTGGACCATTGTTTGTGCTTGTACACCAGTGGGGGCCCACCCCTGGCCTTCAATGGCCATCCCTGGTGATGCTCCTGGAAGCAAGGAGCCCCAAAGCCTGATTCAGATTGAGAACGACATGCTCTCTCTCAGCCTGCCTAGATCCTAACATCATCCTGGATGTTACCATGGTGTCATCTGCTGAAATACCATGGTATTTTAGGCCCTCCAGGGAAACACAGGAGACAGCTGGGTTTCTTTTCACCTTCTCCTAGAGAGTTTTCCTGTTAAAATCGAAAGGAAATGCTGGGTTGAGAAAGAAAGGTTAAAAAAAAAGAAAAGAAAAGAATGATTGCATCTGGTTTATATAATTGCACAGAATGTCTAATAAAAAACATTAATCTCTTCATTCTTTGATTCAACACTGTGCACATTAGGTAGAAATGGTACCAGTGATTGGAGCACACAACATAGGCTTTGTTTTATGGTATAAATATCTGAAGCTATTCTTGAAGGAGGAATGAGCTGGAGTTTTTGTGACAGCACTAGTCAAAGGACAAGCCGTAGAAATGCAGAAACCCACGCAACCAAGAGAGACATGGAACGAAACCAAACAAGAGGAAAAGGCAAAATGTTGTGATAAATGCACCAACTGTATTTAAGAAAAATTAGAAGCAATATTTTGCTTGTCTTTTTAAGTGACTTGATAGAAAAATATAGCAGAGGAGCCTTGCAATTGAAAGCCTTCCATCTCGCCACAGGAAGGATTATCACAGGCATTGATCCTCCTAACACAGCGTCTACCAAACAGCATACTCCTGAACAAATCCGTTTGCCATGCTGTTTTCCAAACCAGGTAGATTCACTACTGTAAGAGCTAACAAGCTGAAATGGATTGTCATTTATTTGAGCCAGAGGTTTGATTCAGCTTTCAGAGAAAACCAAAACCTCTGTGAATTACAAGGAAAGACTACAAATGATACGGAAATCACTGAAAGCGAGGCTTGACCATACAATTAATATGGCTTTAGGACACCTGGTATCAAATAAAGACCACGGCAGATTCATAATACAAAACACTTATTTGATAAAAACTCGCTCTGCCATCTCAAATTTGTTCAAAAATTGTGGGCAGGTTGACTTCACCCTGACAGGATTCAGGCTGGAAAAAGTTATCACTTGCTTCCACTGCTTAACTTGATGATGGACTCTGTCATCCCAAAGCCAAGATTAAACCCAGCAGGAAAACACAGAGCCAGCCTGAACTTCATGGTGGGTGCTCAGCTAATTCAAGGGAAAAGTGGTTCTCATACTTGTTTTTCTGTGCTCAGTCTCAATCAAAATTAGCGCTGCTGGGTAACACGTTAATGCACAGTCCCCGTAGTGGGACTGCAGTCTATGTGTTTTCCTGCCAAATCTGTGGTTTGAAGGAGGTGAATTTATTTTTTTCCAGGGAATGCTTAAAAAAGATAAAGTGAACCAATGCTGAAACAACAAGCAATCGTTGTCACTACAATATCAGCTCGCTTTGACTAGGGACAGCAGCGGCATGCCAGGTTGCTACAGCCCCTCAGCAATTCGGATTCTTTTCACCCCCCTGAAAATTCAGATGTGAAAACCGGGGCTGTGCCAGCTGGCAGCGTGTCACCTCCCTGGCACCGCGTGGCGTGAAGTCCCCCTCCCCAGCATCCCACTTACCGAGACCCAGCGGCCGGGCGACGGCAGCGACGCAGCCAGCAGCTTAATGGACAGAGCGGGCGCAGAAGATCCCTCTTTGCTCAAACAAGCTTTTTAACCATTTTCACCTGCAATTTTCCTCCCTTTTGCCTCCCTGTGGCAACATAACCCATCTTGTGAAACAAGATAATCTGAGACTCAACAGGTGACTACCTGCTTCTCCGCTGAAGTCTGTGGGTCTATTTGCGACCAACCTCTCTGCCTACAGCGTACAACCAAACCCACCCCTGATGTGTGAGGAAACGGGAGTTCCTTGCTGTCTTTAAAAATATTTTTCTCTGTCCAGGCCTCTATATTCAGTGTCTTAATCTCAGAGGTTGTTGACTTCTTCCTCTTTTGCTTGTCGGGGCGCAGGGTTATTTCTGAGATAAAACCGATGTGCGTGTGCAGGGACATATCCCATTTCGGCACCACCTGCAAACAGAGCATTTCCCAGGTACATAAAGAGAATCATCGGTTTGAAAAACACATTTAATAGAGTTAGGAACTGTCTTTTAATGGCTTCCTGATACCTGAAGAGGCCATCCTAGGGAGATGCACACATGCATTTTTGGTAGCAAATGAAACTGAAATAAGCTATTGAACTCAATGAGTTTTTCACGTGACTGAATAGGCTCTGTGAGAAGTGCCTGTGTGTGCACAGCCTCCGTGTATCCACACGCAAATAAAGAAAACGGCTACCTTCCACATTTTTCTTGGCTATTCCTTTTCGCCCATCCTACAACATTTTATTTTCTTTATTCTTCAGGCATTGCTGGTAACAACAGCACTTTTCAGTTCTTAAGTAGAGCTCTGTGTGTGCTGCAAAATATTTGGCAATGGAAAAAGACTGTGGCTATCTGCATGTTACCAATGAAGAAATTACTATAGTAGGAGGATTTTGGAAGAATATACCTTATTTACAGCATATTTCATTGCTCAGTTATCACATTTGTAATAACTGTTACAACTGATAAGAGAAAACTTTCCTTTCACTCAAATATTTTCAGGAACTTGGAAAAATATACTGAACCAAGATGAAAAGTCAAAATTATGAAAATACTTTGTGGATCAAAAATCGTAAAAATATTTGGGTTTATTGAAAGCCTTATTTTAAGTATTTGGAAATTTTTCATTTAATCCTTACCTTATTTTCCCTTATTTTTCTTTTTACCTATTAGTGCCTTATTCAAAAATAATCCATTAATTCATATATTAATGTATCCACGAACTCCAATAGCGAGCATCTCAGAAGTAGCTGTTACATGTAATGTTGTTTATTTAGATTTATGCTACTCAAAGTAGAAACAACAAAGCAAAATACCAAGTCAGAGATTCAGGGTCAGCAGAATGTACTGCTCCCATCATTAGTTAAACAGTTAGCTTTTTTCTGTTTCTCAACACCATGAATTTCCCTCAAACAATTCAACACACCTGGACACAGTTAGGAGGAAAAATGTAAAACACCTCCCAAGTATTGCAGCTAGGTTTGTTCTGGCAAGTTCTGCATCTGTATTCTGGTGGCAATTGGCTTCTGGCACAAAAAGTTGTGCCAAAAGTAATGTTTTCTTTTGCATACAACATATGGAGCTTTTTTGCTGAATTCCACCGTGCAGTGTGCTTCTGGTAACGCTGTTGTCCAACCCGGGAGCAGGACAGCCCAGCACAGCGAGTTACTGCTGGGAGTACCAAGATGTTATCGGTGCTACTAAAAGGAGAGAGTGGCTTGCAAGTTGGTGAAATGGCTTTTAATGCGGTCAAAGACTAACTGGCAGCAAAAGGCTTCTAGCAGGGGGAATTTCTGATCTACATGTGATGGCCATGAGCACCCTCAAACCCAGAAGGTGGAGTCGGGAAGGAGATTTATTGAAATGTGAAACAATGAAAGTACTCAATTTGCAAAATTTTCCAGCCTGAAAATGGCAAAGCTGTGCATCATGCTGAGTGTAGCTGTATCTCTAGCTACCAAGAATTGGTTTATGTGACATATCTTTGGCCTCAAACACAAAACAGACTTTCCACGCAGAGCACTTGCAAAGAACTTGATAAAATTATTTGCAAAATATTTGCGTTGTTTCAGTTTCCTCTCAAACTGGTGTTGAAGCACTTCTGAAGATGTTTTCAGGCCTCATTCATAATGCAGTCATATCATCAGGTTCAGTAAGAAGTATTTTCTTAGCAAAACTCTTTAGAAACTGAAAGTAAGTTGTCACAAGCCAACCTCAGAGCACTCATTTCTTCCTCAACTTTTCAAAACTTGAGGATAGTAAATGAGTATGTGTCTGCACAAATTGATCCTTGGAGGGGGAGCAGTGTGCAGCCCCCTCTGTGCCCACTCGCCCATCATCCAACTGGTGAGTTTGGGCTTGGGCCAGAGTTGAGGTATCACACAATGGTGGGACCTGATTAAAGGTATCCAAATATTACAAGAGAAGTTTTGTCCTCTTTTCTCCTAGCCCACAAAAACTCTGCTTTCTGCCTAATATAATAGAAATGCATCTGTGGGAGAGAACCTGACGCAGATCAACGTGGTCCTGGAATAACAGCCTGAAAGTACGGGGAGGGATTTGCAGAGAGACTTGTGCCCTGGATTGTGCCCTGGACCTGGATGGATCTGGGAGGGAGGCTCTACCTGCTGCGGTCTAGCTGGAAATACCCACAGCCCAGGTTGGGAGAAAGGCCTGAAGAAGAAATTAGGGCTCTGGAAACCGTGAAGTGTTCAGTCTGGAGAAGAAACTGGGTAATTCAAACTGCAAATTAAACCAGCCCTTTCATGTTTCATCGAGAAGGGCAACGAAGCTGGTGAAGCGCCTGAAGCACAAGTCCTACGAGGAGCGGCTGAGGGAACTGGGGCTGTTTAGCCTGGAGAAGAGGAGGCTGAGGGGAGACCTCATCCCGCTCTACAACTACCTGAAAGGAGGTTGTAGCGAGGTGGGGGTTGGTCTCTTCTCCCAAGAAACCGGCGATAGGACGAGAGGAAATGGCCTCAAGTTGCGCCAAGGGAGGTTTAGATTGGCCATGAGGAAAAATGTCTTTACTGAAAGAGTGGTCAGGCCTTGGAACAGGCTGCCCAGGGAGGTGGTGGAGTCACCATCCCTGGAAGTATTCAAAAGACGTGTAGATGTGGCACTTAGGGACTTGGTTTAGTTGTGCATGCTGGTGTTGGGGTGATGGTTGGACTGGCTGATCTTAGAGGTCTTTTCCAACCTTAATGATGCTATGATTCTATGACTCTGTGTTCAGAAGCTGGGCCAACCGATCACAATGAGATGTGAGCCAAGGCAGGTGCTGGAAGGCAGGTTGGGGGCTTTGAGGGCCTGCAGGGAGTTTAAGGCCAACAACAACATGTGTGGGCGACACGTGGATGTAGGAGCACGGCAGAAGCACCACCAGAAAAGTCTGGTCAGCTTGGCTGAAGAGTGAGAAAAGTTTGCTTTTCACCAAAGCATTTGCTACAGCCCCTGCAGAAGGAGAACTGGGGCAGGAGCTGACATGGGCTGACGAGACGCTACGCCACAATGTCACCTTCCTGTTTGTATGAAAGGCCCAGCAGCTGGCTTAAGATAAGGAATAAGAACAGTAATGGGGACTTTGCTAGCTTTTACAACTAATTTCAGTGACTCCCCAACACCCCTAAAGCGGTGGCCTGCGCATGGCTCTTTTGCACGTGGAGTTTTGCAGCGTGTGCAAAGCATTGAGCACTGCAGAAATGGGAGGTTGTATTATTCCTGAACAATCCTGTCCCTTTCAGACCCACCAAGCTGCCCCTCATGGGGCCCTGGTTCATGCTTCTCCATCTTTGGGCACATGAGGCATCCTGAGCAACTTCCAGGGGCCAGAGACCTGTGCCAACTGCACCCAGGTTGTGCCGTGTCCCCAGCCTCACTCCTGGGAACAGCAGAACTACCCGAGCTGGCATTTTTAGAAAATGTTGGTTTTGATAGGCCCTCAGCAAAAACTGCTGTATTTTAAAAGCAGGGTCTTACAGTGGAAATGTTTGGTAACCTGAGCTACAGCATGGTCGGAGGCAGCTGTACTGTACGGGTGGGAGAAGGCTGTAAAACTGCTCCATCCGTATGAGCTCTTTGAGTCCTTCAAAAACCAAGGAGGGGATTCAGTGTCGCCAAACTGCTCTTGGGCAAATCGGTGCATTAAAATGACATTTTGTTTGCCATCCAGAATAGAGACACCCGAACATTGATGAATCCATCCTCAAAGAGATTGCTGAGATGTGAATGTTTGGCCTTTTTTCTTCTCTTTTTCTTTCTTTTTTTTTTTTTTTTTTTAAACTCCTGAGCTTTTTCTTTAACTCTTGGGTTGGAAAAATAAGCCAGTAATGTTCACTTTAAAAAAAAAAAGAAAATTGGCAGAGATAGAGGACAGTTTGGGAGTCTTAAAGAGGCACTTAGCCTCAGTTCTGTTCCAGACCCCTTAATCTTATCATTGATTGAGGCATTCTTAATGGGCTTTTAAAAAAAAAAAAAAAAAGAAAAGAAAATGGATAGTTCAATCAATGCACTATCTTTAATTCAATATTCATCCCAATTGATTTTCACTTCCCAGTTTCACTTCATCATGAAACATGGCATTGTGTTAAGGAAGTTGTGGGGGAACTTGTAGGTTTTGGCAGCTGGAATCAGGGGAAACTGTGGTTTTTAGATTAGAGGAAGGTGTGGGAATCAGCTCTTTAGCTAGCGGTCGGAGCAGCAGCGCTTGTGCACGTTGTTTATGTGCATTTTTGTTGTGAGCCTTTAAAAGTTGTCACCTGGCAGAGGTGAGCGGGATGCAGAGGCACCGACGTGCCCACACTCCAGCTGTGGTCCTCGCCCTGCTGCCGACATATCCCCGAGCTGCTCCCCAGCTCTCCCCTGCCCCCCTAACAGAGGTGAAAGATTTCCAGGCACCATCCCATCCCCATGCCCACATCAGCTGCCTGGGGAAAAGAAATTCCCTTTCCCAGCTGGGGCATCTCCATTTACAAGTCTGCCAAGCTCCTGAGGATTGCAGCTCTCGGGCAAACATATTTCCAGATATTTTCTGCGGCTGCACTATGTATTCTGTGGTTTAGTCTCATGAGATATGCAGGGCTTTCCATGGCAACCACAGAGATAGCTTTCTTCTTAAAGAAACAGCGAGCAACAGAAAATGAGAAGTTTACACGGATAAAATCAACCAGTTTAAGGACATCAGGAAGCCCATCAAAACAAATCCCGCTCCCAGGAATGCGTGTCTGTCCCCCTGGAGAGCAGGAGCTGGGGAACAACATGTGACAGACATTAGTCACAGTCCTGGATGCACTATGGAAAAAGGTAAATGGAGAGCAAAAGGAGCCAAGCAAAAACCCGTCCTGTTTGTGCCTCACCTGCCTCTGCACCTCCTCACCTCGCCCAGCTGAGCCTGTCCCAGTTCCCTCACCAGTGCCCTGGGGTCTGCTTTTAAAGTGCATTCACACTTATTCCCACCAAAAAAATGTGGTTTGCCTGTGCTTCACTATGCCTGCCCAAACACCCATCCAACTGGCATCTTGACCACGATCCCAGCTGGTCTCCATCGCCCTTCTGCCTCCATGGTCAATGACCTCCATTTCTCTGTATCTCCTTCAGAGCTCACTTTTTCTATGAAGCTCGATGACCTTCTCTCAGCCACAACAATAGTTGTCATTGCAACAGCTGGACCATTTATAATGGTCTGTGTAGCACTTTATGCTTTGCTACTCCACATTATTACTGGGAGATCCTTTGGGAAGGCGTCTCTCCACTTTGGGTTATTATTTCCACTCCTGAATTATTCTGCTAGGTATTGTATGTGCTAGATATCATTTGAGCTGTAATAGAGAAAAGAAGTGTTGACAAATTAGAGGGAAATTCAGTAAATGACAGCAACAACACAAAGGGACTAAAAGGGACTAATTTAGGATCATTGAAATCTCTAAATATCCTCCCCAAGAAAATGTTTTGCCCAGTCCACAAAGGTGTAAGGGGTACAAACAGAAGGAAAATACATGTTCAGGGTGGAGCTTGGAAAGCAGCTAAACTTCAGAGGATGATATCGAGAAACAAAATCCTAAGAGAAACCTTCCTCCTGGTAACCTCTAGTGGCTTGTGGAGTTGCCACTATGGCAGACAGCAGAAATCTTTCTGTTGACACTTTTCCTTATTGCCAGTTCAACGGTGTGATTTTGAGTTGCCGTCTCCCACCATCCAGAAGAGAACCACAGCAGCCAGTTATAAAGCCTTCTAGGACGGCATGACTTGAACCTCTCCTGTCCGAAGCCCTTCTGCTATACAAAGCAATGACACACATTGATGCAGGGATCTGTCCCAGATCCACGCCTGTATGATGATGTTACTGGAGCAAAAATCCTGCTATTTCTCTTTCCTATGAGCCTTCGCTGTGCTGCAAGTCAGTGCTTCTCATCCCTGGGAAGCTCAGGGATGAGACTTTCTAAAATGATTGACTTGCCTGAAGTGATTTGTCCTCACCAGTGAGAGATGAGGCTTAATTTTGCCAGTTTCTGAGAACGCTCTGCCCAAGGACTTGGCTCTCCATACCTGCCCACGTGGCATGAAGAGCTGGAGTACCTAAACCAAGGGCTGCCACAGCTGCAATCCCTTGTGAACACAGCTCTAAATGCACATTAGCAGCCACCCACGTCCCACGGATGCTGAGGATTTGGGCCTAAAGCAGCCTGGATTTTACCCCTGGGAATTCAACCTCAGACTCTTGAGGAAGCACCCTTACCGGAATGAGAACACAGCATTTCCATAGGAGGCCAAATAATTACCCTCCCTGCATGTTTTGCCTTCAAAATATTTGCAGAAGTTTATATAAAAACAGTGAAAATCATTTGTTTGATACCAGTCAGAGGATGCAGTCAGGGGATGCAGTGACACGGTGCACTGAGTAAATACTATGGAGCACTTTGGAAAGCAGGTTACACGATTTGCTCCGAGTCGCATGGAAACAGAGGACAGGACCGGCAGCAGAGCCCTGGCATCCCAGCTTCCAAATCTGAGCCGTAACCACAAAACTCTCCTTCCTTCCTCCCACGGCTGCTCTTGTGCAGCTTCACTGGGGGAGGGAAAAAAGCAGTCAGTGCTCGCTAACTGGAAAATGAACTCAGTAGCAAAAGTAATTTTGTTTCCAAACTTTTAAACTACAAAGAGTCAAGGGAGGGAAGATGGCAAACCTATAAAAACAGATAATCTACAGTGTTCTGCTAACTGGGATATACTATAATCTTTATAAGTGAACTGTTTTCCAGCTAGAATATGTATTCATCCTCACAAAATGTCTGGAGTAAGAACCACAATAAATTGTTGCAGCTCCTTTGAAGTCCGCCAAGCTTCTGCAAGCTGGGCAGGCTGAGGACGGCTCTGGAAAACTTTCTCTTCATTTGAATATTAAGAGGGCTAATAAAACAAAGAGGACATGGTAAGTTCTGGAGGTTTTTCTTTAGTTGCTAAGGGACAATTTGGATATGAGCATGGTTCTTAATAGCTCTCTTCACTCTAGTCCGTTAGTCGTGCTTACAGAACCAGTCGCAAAGAGCATCTCCTGCTGCTTCGCAGATTAATTACCCGATGTTTGGATGAAGTGCTGTGTCAGTGCTAAGTGTTATTACTTCCAGCAGCACCATGTGAATGTGAGCAGCAACTCTGAGAGGGCCACCGCTGCTTCTGCAATACCTCCATGTTTCTCAAAGCAATGTCCTGTCCTCTGCTCCAGTGAGTGGCATTTCTCCACAGAGCTGGAGATACTGGCCCGATCCAGCAAGCATGATCAAGGGCAGCAAACACCACGTGGTGGTACGGCCTTTCTGGCACACTGACAGACTGAACAGGAGCCCTCAAGAGACAAATCCTGATCGCTAGCACACACCAAATCCCGTCTCACTACTCTTGTTACCCAGCTTAGCTGCCCAAAGTGCTTTTGTTCTTGCACCTTCAATCTGCTGTGTAATTGGACCCTGTATAATGATCCCCGTGGAATTCATATAGCCACAGTGTCTAGTGACACTAAAACGTTAAGGTGATGGCTGTCCTATATTCAGTGGTGAACAAATGGATTCTGCCATAATGGGGGCTCACTGTAGAGTATCTCTAGTGCCTGGCCATAGGAAGCAGGATTTTAGGGTCCAGAATACCTGCTTCTCACTCTCCCCAGCAGTGGCTAACGAAGGCCACAACACAGGCAATTTATGTATTTTCCCACAGTCCTTGGGACAATGCTGTCTTGTCTGCAGAAGTCCATATGTGTGCTTTTACAGCAGAAAGTCATAAAAAGCCTTTTTCTTTCCTTGCCTGTTTTACTCAAAAGCCAGCCGTCATCACGTCCTACACTCAAGAGACGTGATCTCTGGTCAGCCTGCATGTTCCCGTTTCTCCAGCTACCTTGAGCTCCTGTTTGCGCTGGTATCCTGGCAAGACCCTGGGAAGGTGCAGCTCCACTTCTCCCTTGTCAGGGCATTATTTAAAAGAATAGCCTTGGCAGTTTTCCCTCCTACATATGCTATGAGCCAGACCGTGCACATTCATCATCGTTTCCAGGACACGGAGGAGGAGAGTACGGAGCAGATCAGAATCAGTCTTTGTTTTCTCACCATCTTTATAGCAGAAGTCTGGGAGAAAAGAGGAAGCAGTTCTGAGACCTGAGGTTCCTCTTTATGTTTCTATAGGAATTTCCTATAAAATGGGGTGTGCATTTTCCAAGGAAATGAGTTATTCACTCAACACTTGCGCTGAGAAAAAGTCCTCCGGGGAAGAGAGATGGGAAGGGAACACTTATAGAAAATATATCCATCCACAGGAAACTTGTATTAATGCAAGGTCACAGCCTGTTGCTGAAATACACATGGAAAAAATTTCACATCACTTTTATACTGCTTGCTGAATTATTATATTCCTAAAAGGATCATTACAGAGAAGACAGAGCCAGACCTCTCAGAGGTGTACTGCAAAAGGACAACAGGCAACTTGATCTAACTTCGAAGCTGGCCCTGCTTTGAGAGACCTTCAGTGGTCTCTGCCAACCCCAGTTACTCTACAGTTCTATGATATTTAAAAATGAAATGTATGCTATGTAGAATATGCTATGTCTATTAAGAGGTAACATGCTTACTAAAGATGCCTGGGTTTTTTTCAGTACTAAGGTTCTATTTAAAGTCATCAATATCTCCCCAAAATTCTCCCTGAAATTTTCTCCATTTAGCGCAAAATTTCCCTGGTTTTCTTCGGAAGTCAAAATGAATCAGCTGTCTCTGCATAAGAGCACAAGCTCATTAGAAATACCCTGCTGTGTCAGATCCATCATCCGTCTATCCCACCAGTGGCAGCTGGAGATGCTATTTAGGGAGAACACACAAACCCAGACACTATCTGTGGTTTATTTCCCTCACACTCTCTCAGCATTGACACTCGCTGGAAAAGGGATGTTCAAGTTCCCTCTGGTTGCTGTTCATGGCCTGTTTCACAGTCTCCCGTAGCAGCAATGCCAGAAGTTCAGTACACCATATGTAAAGCAAGACTTTCTTTTATGTGTTTTTAAAAGGTCCTCTGCTGGTTTCAGTCAGTGTCAGGTAGTTCCAGTACTGTGGGATGTGGTCAGTGACCGTTCTGCAGTCACACTGCCCACCACCTCCCTGAGGTTGTCAATCCCAATCTTATCCCCCCTTCAGCTTTCTCTTCAGCCAGAAAAGACCGTGCCGTTCTAGTGCCTCCTCATAAGGCAGCTTCTCCAGTCCCTAGGTTATTTTGGTCGCCTTCCTCACCACTTCCCCTCACTCTTTAATGTCCTTGAGATGCAGAAACGAGGATCACACACAAAACTCAGAGCATGGGAGCACCAAAAATGTAGCGGCAAAATGACTCTTTGTCATGACTGCAATATCCTTCCTGAGGAGCTCCAGCATTTTATTGACTTACTTTGTTTCCACTTAACATTAAGTCAACGATTTCAGAGATCTGTCAATGATGGCTCCAAGACTTCTTGCCTGAGTTGTAACAGCATCTTTACTTTTTTTGTTACAAAAAATCCATACAGATATGTAAGAGCGAGAAGGGTCTGTGAGTAGGTGGTGTAAAATCAGGAGTATGTAAAAATACTTAACTCATTTTTAAATAATGAGCTACTAAGTTAAATAATTAAAAATAACTATCTGAGGACTACAATAAAAATAAAGCTTAGCTGCACATTCTTAACTCTGTCCAATGTCAGTAAATGAGATGGCCTGGTTTTTACCTACATTATCACATATTACCTCTCAAGCAATACATTTGTTCCATTACTGGAGCTCAGTTTGTTTCCTTGCAGAGTTGCATTTCACTCTCTATATATTTTCCTTGGAAATTTTCTCACGCTTTGCTTTCTTACACTCTTTAGAAGAAATTACGTGCTTGCTGTAAAGATGCCTAAAGTATCAACATTAGTGTGGCTTGTTATAGCTACACACATGTGTTTTACCTGGACAGTAGTGATATTCCTGCCATACTTTTCCTCCTTGCATGTCCAGCACATAAGCATGATGGACCTATTTCTCCTAGAGTTTCCATAGATTAAATGTTTGTCAAGAGCTGTATTTGAAGAGATATAACATACCCTTGAGGTACACAGATCCACTCCAGGATTGAACCAAAGAAGGGTGGTCTTCTGGGTGAAAAATTGATGAACAATAATCATAGACTCCAAAACCAATATCAGAAGCGTACTGTGCCTTGAACACTAGTACATTTGTTGGAAAAATGTAGGCAAATAATCAGATAATTGACTATTATGACAATGAACATAGTGAAAAAAGAGTAGAAAAAACTTTACTGAGCAGTAGGTGAAGCTAAACTAAAGTAATATATTTACTATTTTGTGTTTATGTCATCATTCAGTCACAGCAGCCTGCTGCCTGTGCAGGAGATGTTAATTCTCAGTGTTTGGTAGCTGCTGAGTTCTGAGCTACGGATTGTGCAGCCTGAATCTTTTAGTGACTCTTATTTTTTCACGGCCTACAATTATGAAACATTTGCTCTAAAGAGCTCTTAGTAGCTTTTCATATTGCTGCCTCTTTCATTGCCATACAACGGGAACATACACAACCTAAGGCTAAATCATTGCTGCCTCTTTCATTGCCGTAAAACGGGAACATACACAACCTAAGGCTAAATGCTGCTCTGGACTGGACAATGGGTAAGTTACTATGGAGAAAGCCTTGTACGCAACTCATTTCAAAATCTGCCTCCAGGTCCTGGACACAAACTAAAATCTTCTGATACTGACTTATCAGCTTGCAGAATAAAAAAGAAGGTGGGTGAATGGCAGATTCATCCATTCTGGGATTCAAGCACCTCTCAAGGCATTGCTGGTGCTGCAAACCTGAAGGTTGGGCTGCCGCACCATGATGAGGAGACAGGAAACAACATGAAAATAGAAAACTTCATGGACTTCAGCATCAATGAGAACAGCCAAGTCTTTTATAATCAATTTTGTTCCTCCTCTGAGTAAGTCCAGGTCGATTCTGCACTGGCAGCAAGCTGGTGTGGCAACAGCATTTCCCTGGTGTGCTACATGGAAGCATTCAAAGCAAAGACCTGGGGGTAGGGGCCACTGAGGGTCTCTAAATCCACACTCCCACTCCTGGCAAACTTCTTTGAAGTTGCCCTGGTAGGGAATGACTCTGTGATGTGACTGCAATGGAAAGCACACGCCCAAATTCCCCAAGGGACCAGAACAGAGGAGGAGTCCATGTCATTGCTGCTAATTATGCCTCCGATGACAAGTCTGAGAAGGATCTCAGATAACACAGTGGCATTTAAACCCCGATGAGGAGTCACTTGGTTCTGGCAGAGTCTGAACTCCCAGCCTGGGGACTCGCCTGTCCCTCACCTGTGCCAAACATTGAACCAATGGTTTTGCCCAGACGAGGGAAATCTCCCTCCAAAACTCCGTTTTTTAAAGACCTTGTCTTCACTAACTAGGACATTTCTTTCTTGCGTTCACTGAATGGCTTTCACAGACATACAGAATGCAAAGGCTGATCCTAGAAATCGAGCAGTGCTGGAGAAGGCCTGGGGAGCCAGAGGAGTTAGGACCCTGAGGCTCCAATAAGGCTGCAGTGAGGCCGTCTGAAAGCAATTAGCTCCTGCCTGAGCTGGGATGCACTCGCCTCTGCCTCTGAAAGCACTGTGGCCAGGCCTGCCTGTGCTACCCTTATGGTAACTAGCTTTAAAAAAAGATGATAATAACCAGATTAGCATATTGACATCATAAACCCAGCTACATGAGAATTAAGTACATCCATTCTCAAGCTGTGAAGTTATTTAGTCTGAACCACTGTACCAGCACGAAGAGGAAATATTTATTTTTTTTATGATGTCAGGATCAAGACCTGGAGTGGCTGCGGCGGGTGCTGCTGCTGCAATAAGAGTCAGTGATTAAAACAAGATGATGTTTATCCACAGCCAGCACTGAAATGAACTGTTTAAAAGGGAAGTTTGTTTACAGCACAGTAGTACCTAGACTTCCCCTGAACGTACTCCCTCTTCCAGGACCCATCTGGTCTGCGATATGTAGAACTGCTTGAAAGCAGCTCAACATGGGGGCTACACTGCTCGGTGAGGACAAGCAGCCTGCTTGACCCTAACATCCTTCCTTTCCTCTCCATTTAGCAAAATCCTAACATCAAACAGGAAAGAGAATGACTGTGGCTACCTTTTCAGAGGTGATGTGTTATGAGAATATTTGTTTTTTCTCTCCCAGCAAATTCCAGATGTCAGAGGTTGCCTATGGATGGAGAGGTCAAATAGTAGCAGGAATAGTCACACAGAAGGAGTCACACATCCACCCTTGGTGTTGGGAGAGAAATTCTTTGTGGAGATGCAACCTGAGCTCCAGGATGACTTAGAGATGTCATATCAAGAATGACAAGGCAACCTTTGGAGTCTCCTAGAGCTCAAGCAGAAAAAGCTTTAGAAACACTATGGTACTTTAAGATCAAGGCACAGCCAATGACGCTACTAGAGCCTACACCTGTGGAGACCTGGTCCTACATCAGTGATGTTTCCTGGCTCTTCTCTTGGTTTGAGAAAAGCTCTGATCAGCTCAGCTTCACACACCTTTCTGAGCCTATGTGCCCCCCTTGTTTGCAGTGCATTGCTTAGTTTGTGGTGTTCGTGTCTTTGCAAGGAGAACAGGACAGCAACCGTCTCAAGAACCGCAACTCCATCTTCCACATTCAGCTGGTTCTCTATATTTCAGTCCCATCAGCTCTCAGCAGTATGACATGACAAGAGTCATCATAAGGGAGACCATCAGTCTTATTTGTCTTTGCTGGGAGAAACATCTCTTGATCCGTGGGCTGGCTACTGCTACAGAGCTAACAGAATAGCAAATAGCCTGTACTCCATTTCTTTTAAGTTCCTTCCGTTCTCATGAGGAAAACCCTTTGTGTCTTCTGTTAAACACCAGTCTGTGCCTTGCCATTCATGGGCATGCAAAAACAAGTGATGTTATTGCACAAGCCCATATCATACTCAGCTACGGACACAGTTCATTTGGAAAAACATACACCACATCTGGCAAGACTGGTATTCCTTTTATTAAAAACAATGAGCTACATTTTGGTCTGACTCCTGTTTTGCTAAAGCTGTACAGCTGTTAAATATAATGCATGTGAGTATTAAATAGTGCTTTCTCTCTGCTCATGTGAGCACACGCATGTGGGGAATTGGCAAGTCTTCCTGCCTTTAAAAGACAAAAGGGAAGCATTTGAGATTGGGACAACACAAGAAGAACTTGGACAATTGGATGAACTCATGAGCGAATGGGAAGTTCTCTCTGCCGTGCTGTGAAGTGTGGCCAGATAGCTTTGGGCAGACTTGTCACACATACAGAGGGAAAAACAATCCATCACTTCTTGCCTTAGTCATAATTTTCATCTGGCAAAATAACTTTCACCAAATAAAATAACTGCTGATGCTGTTCTGTATAACCAGACCACAGAAAGGCTACCCTCAGAAAACACGTCTAACACCAGGTGGTGCAGGAGATGATAAGCAAAATGCTTGTAGAAGACGCCCCACATCTGCCTTAGAAACCTTACAACCCCACTGCAGCTTTTCCTGGCAGCAGTGAACTCCAAAATAAACCATGCTGAACATGAGGAAAAGTTCACCAAGGTTGAGCAATACTCTGTGTCCATTGCAGTCACATTCAACATCTGCCAGCATCCTCACCAGGCTACTGCAGTGCATCTGTAAGAGAAGCAGGGCTTGGGTTACCTCGACCCCAGGACTGCTTTGCTGGTCAAGTCCTCTTAGACTGGAAGCTATACTGGCAAAGTTACATTTATTTTGGTATAATAAAACCAATCCCTTGAGGGAAACAGCCTTTACTCAAAAAAATACTAGATTTTTCCAGTAAGAGCATCTATAGTAGGGGCCAGGAGAGCAGCATTGTTACAGCCAAACCTCCGCACCCAGCCCTGATATGACTAAGTAGACAGAAGAGCATCGTGGAGATAGAGTTCACCTGGGATGTGCTTTGGCTGGAGTAAAACCCCAAGAAAAACATTAGGGCTATACTACTTTCAGGCCAACATGACTGAAAGAAAAACCAGATCAGTGCTGTGCTTTCTGAAGTCCCACTGAAATATAAATACAAATTCTTATCCTCCCTGCAAGTAGCGGTGCAGGCTGCCTCTTCTGTTCCCCTCTTTGCGGGCCGCTGTTTAATTTCTTTGCTTGAAATAAAGTCCAGTACAACACCAGGGGCAAAATACTCCATAAGGATGGGGCCTGCTCTCTTCATTGCTCTGCAGTTCCCTGGCCTGGTACATTATCAGAAAATACCAAATTATAAACCTGGACTTCAGCATCTAAGCATGACATTTTTAAAGAAGCCGAGTTCCTAGCCAAAGCAGTTGAAAAAAAAAAATATTTCACATGTGAACCTCTTTCATTGGACTGTCCCCTGTAATCAGAATGGATATTTTCTCCTCCTTTAATCTCATTGCAATCAAACCTTAAGTTACATTTGACACCTTAATCATGACATCTAACAAGTGTAAATTCTGTTAATTCTTTCTGTGTGGTCCAACTTAACAGAAACCTCACAATGGTTGTTATTATCATGGGCATATTCCACAGCACCCAATTGCTTCCCATTGCATTCGCACACCTAGAAATCTCCATCTCCCCCAGATCTCTGTGATGTTGCCATGAGCCTGCAGTGAAAAATACTGCACTCAACGTAAGAGGAAAGCAAAATATTTAGGGCAGCTTAGAATAAATCAAACTGAAATAAGACTTTGTTTGGCAGCCACTTTTTTTTTTTTTTTAATTTAATTCTGGGGAGGAAAAAAAGAAAAACTCTTAATGTTTAAGATTTTGCTCAGTCTGTGATCTGCCGCTTCGGTAAGCTCGGTAATGCAGGTGTTTTGATGGAGAAACTAGGTCAAGTTTCTCTGAGACGTGGGCAAGGCCTCAGATGTTATTTAGCATCGTCGGAGGCTGTTGTACTTCCAGGCACTGTGGTGAGGAGAGGACACAGAGGCAGAGTTGTTCTTGTGTGGGTACCACAGCAGACGGTGCTAGCAGCTGGGGAAAGGGTCTACAGACCTTTAATTTGCATCTCTTCCCTCCCCGTCCCTGGGAAATCGGCTGCTGAGAACTGAGGTGCAGTGCCCTCCCAAAAGGGCTGATTTGCATCTAGCAGAGAGCAATAGAAAATAAAGGAGGCTTTCACTAGTTCTCTGTTTGGGTTTCATGTGTCACCTGTTTAAGCCAAAAAATAAGTGCGGCATGTAAAGCACCACAGAGCCCGCAGTGAGATGAAAACCAACTTCTTCAAAATGAGTCCAGAAACATCAGACGGGGCACAGACCAGACAGGGCTACTTCCTCCATCAGAGGCATCTGCCTCTCCCCTGATGGCTAGCAGATCATCATGAGGCCATCTGGGACCTGGGCTCATCCTGCATGGAGACGCAGGGCAGCACTGAGAAACCATCCCTGCCATCTTCAGCCCAACCAGAAACCGCCCCGCTTCACCTCGAATGGGAAGCTGGGTCATCCTGATAGCAGGAGAGGTCCGGGTGGTGTTTCTGTCAGGCTGCACACCCTGGCCATGGCCAAAAAGAAAACACACTGAGCCCTGCGGTTGTGGAGCAACGTGATTTATTGATCTTTCCTGATCTCCTCCCTTTCCACGTATCTGCTTCCTTTCAGAGCAGAGCAGAGCAGGCTGGTTAAGCACTCATGTCCAGGTTTCGCCCTGGCATAGAGGCAGAGAGACAGCAGAAGGCACCAGTGCTGCTCCACAGTCCCAACACAACCACCCTCTTCTGCTTTCCTCAGCTGTAGATGACACCAGACTACAGCCACCCCAGCCATCTGACCGGACTGTGCAAAAGCGGCATGTCACATCGTGTGGCCACAACACCAATTCCCCAGGTAACATGAGCTAGAGGATCCCAAGTGCTGGACCATGACAATTAAAAGATAGAGGAGCAAACTGGCTGCCAGTCGGACCAAAGACCCTTCGTATTAGGTCATTGCTACTACCCCAGTGGTCTGCCATTTCCAATCCATTTCAGGTGGCGATTGAAGGATCTTGGTCTTGCTTTGGCAGCCTCTCCATTCACGACTCGCTGACCCAGCGCTGCTGGTGATAAAATGTTTCCAGACAAAAGCTCCTTCTTGACTCAACCCCCCTGACAGGAAAACAGAATGAGCCTGTAAGCATGACCCTTCTCATGACTCACCTTCTTCACAGATCTCTTTCCCAGAATAAGAAGGAGAAAAAAAAAAAAAAAAAAGGAAGTATAGCAAGAAGAAAACCTCAGAAACACAGCAGGAAAATAAGCAAGCACCAAAGATGTAAGAACAACTGCTACAAACAGCTCTACAAATCTTCATTACAATGTCGTCACACGAGGTTATCATGAAGAAGCCTTGGAAATACAGACAGCAGCACGGTGCGGTGTGAGTTAGCGTTTGCAAGAGGACAGTGAATCTCAGCATCCAGGAATCCGCTATTAGTGAGATATCTGTCAGGCCACATTCACACTGCAAACATCTTAGTGACCTGCAAAAAGCATCCAAAGAAGAGGATAAATGAGCTTCCAAGCTTTGTGTCACTGCAGCTTACATCCTGCTAGTAGCTAAGTCAAACCCAGCTGAGGACCTCTGCCGAGGCCCAGCTCACTGCCTGCAGCCCTCACGTGAGCAGCAATCATGAAGAACCACATCTCACCAGTACTACTGCTGGCAGTAAATTAAAATTTGGCCCCTGGTTTAGACAGGCACTTATCTGGAAAGGAAGGGTGGGACTCATCCAAAGAGATGAAGGTAACTAAAATATAGAGAGGTGCATCTCAGCTCACCACTGGTCTTCTCTAGTAATGAAACAAGAGGAACTGACACTTGGTGGCAATAACTCACCCATCCTAAAGCAGGCAGCAGATCTAGGGGAGCTCGGAGGGCTGATGTCTCCCCATTGGCAATGCAGGGAGGACACTGGACAAGCTCAGGTGCAGGCGTCAAACAGGAGGGGACGATTCCCATTCCCACATGCTGGCATACGCTGCAATACAGCTGGCCCGTGAGACTGCTGACCCGCAGGTCCAGGGCTGGTGATTCCGTGAATGAAGCCAGACACCAGGCCTCCATTTAAATCAAAGTCACCAAAGAACTGGGGGAATTGAAATATGTTGCCAGACTGGTTGGATTTGGTCTGGTTTCACAATGTCCTCATTCTTCTGACACATGAAGATTTTTCATTATTTTATTTCTTGAAGCAATGGGGTTTCCTCCCCTTTGCTGGGGCTGGCATGGGACACCCATCCAAAATCTGACATGAAAACAACTTGGATGAAAGAACCATCAGTGGAAAGACATGGAGGGGAAAGAAAAGACTGTTCAGAAAAACAGCAAAACAAAACTGCCTTGGCAGCCCTGAGCTTTTCACACTTGTGTTTGCAAAGATAAATTCCGTGGTCAATTCTGGAGTGCTGAATGCATGGAAAGGGCTCTTTTTATCCCACACCAGAACTAAGTCCAAATAAATGCCAGCTGTCCCTTATGTGAGGTCCCCCCTCCTTACTCCCTCTCTGAGGAGTCCGTACTGAGCAAACTTGCACCAACTGCTCTCCCGCTGCGACCCTTTGGGAAGCCCAGCCAGGGGGGGAGACAAGACCTCTGGTGCCATTACAAAGGCAGAATATGTTGCATTTATGCCCACGAGGAGAACTACTCACTAGACACCATCCCCGCTCCCCGAAAGAGGCGACAGCTTTTCCTCTAACGCTGTGCCGTGTGGTTTGCGCTGAAATCCCGGAGCCTCCTCCTCCAGCAGCTGAGCAGACAAACCGCAGGCCAGCCACTTTCCCTGTGCTTCAGTTTTCCTCTTAGCAGAGGGGATAATAAAATTACCCAGCACTCGGGAATGCTGTAGCTTTAATTCATTAATATCTATAAGGAGCTTAGAGGTCCTCAGCCAGAAGGGGCTCTGGAAATGCCAGCCAAAATGCTTTGCATCTTGTTGCTGTGGTCCGACTTTCAAAATTCCCCTACCGAATCCACCGATTTAAATAATTTGAGTTCTGAATTTTCTGACTCGGCAAATTCGAATCGGCTTTTCACAATGACGCAAGGAGTAAAAACGTGCTCTTTGTCAGTGAGAGGAAAGGGGGAGCAGCACCAGGCTGGCCGTATGCTGCGTGAGTCAGCCACGGTTTATGCACCTGCTGTGACTGACAAGTCTGAATGCACTGAATGCGCTCGGAGATGCTGGTTTTGCAAACAGATGGATTTTGTAAATCCTGTTAACGTTTCTGTGTGTAAGAGCTTCCCAGCAGAAAAGGAGCGTGTCCACGTGAGTATCGGATCCACTTACCCTTATAGATTTTAGAGAAGTAGCTTCATTTGACTCAGGCTGGAGATATAAATAGATTCATTGTAGAGTGGGCACCCTGGTTGTGTTTGTGAGAACGGCAACTTTCAGGAAATTAAATTTTAAATTAGCTGCTCTAAGCTGCAAGAGATGTGTGCCTCTGAAGGCACATTGGCTCTGGAGGGGTCAGTTCAACCATACTCCAGCAAAATAACCAGTTTGGAGATAACTCGGGGGCTGCGTGCGCAAACTGCTTGTTGTGCTCTCTCTCAATCACAGGATTTTATTCCAAAAAAGTTACTGGAATGTTTTGTTCTTGTAAGGTTTAAGCAGCTTAGGCAGGGAAAATTGCATAACCCGTTTGCTACGTAAGCTTCAGTATTTGACATGTACAGAACTCCTTCTGCTTCATGCATATACAGCCGCCTTTTGCATGGGACAGGGCCAGAGAAGTAAACAAGGAAGCTGAGCCCGATAAGAAGGGGAAAAGGGTCCTGGGAGCTGCTGTTGTGAATGGGGGGGCAGCAGAAGCACAGCCTGCGTGTCAGCAGTTTACACACGAAATTGCTGAAACCCTTCCATTCAGCTAGGCAGGGAGGCTGCCACGGGGCAGGGCACGCACATGCCACACACCGGGCCGTGCATGCCATCACCCGCCGAACGCGCTGGCTGTCCCGAATTGACCCAAAATACACAGCAAAACAAGGCAAAAATGGAGAGTGGCGAAGGTTAGCGGGCTTCAGCCATCACAGCGGGACACTCTTTGTCACCCCTGGAAGTGACCTCTTATGGCTACACAGTCAGCCTTCATAGGTGCGCTTAAGCATGGCCATGGTTTGCGAGGAGGAGGTGGGAACTGCTAAAAAACTCGCCCTTTTGTATATTTGTGAAGGGACCCTCATACCGGTAGGTACTGAGGTTCTCGGGCAGGGAGGCGGCAGTCCGGCCGTGACCCCACCGCCTGAGTGCAAAGGAGATTAGCAGAAGTTGCATGAGAAGTTGGTGTCCAACAGGCTGAACCCAGCTCTCAGACTCGCCTCTGTTTAGAGACTTAATGGCTCCGTACTTCCCCGCATTGCTGTGATCATCAGTTATTGAACGCTAGAAACCCGCCGTATACTGTAAAATCCTAGCTGTTGTTATCGGAATTTATTATGTGTGCAATTAGCATAGGCAATCCCATTACCGCTGATGGGATTTATCTGAGTAAATCTCACATGTGTTATTCTCCTAGAAAAACAAGCGATCAACTTTTTGGCTTGGCCTAAGTTTCCAAAGATAAATGTATTCCCTCATTTATTACTAACTACACAGCTTGTGGCCATGTGGTGTGAGTATAAACAAGCTGAACAAATGTCTAGTATGGGAAGGAATAAAATGTTAATGTAAAAAATTGATTTGGTGATCTCTTTGCAGCCAGCGAGACAGATATTTCATTGCCAGGTCTGACTATGTAAAATAGTAATTGCGCGATTAGCGCTTAATGACTGGGGTTTGTTTCTTTTCCTTCCCAATCATTAAAGCCACGTGGATCTGCTCAGAACATATTGCTAATTTCTGAATATATAGGCAAGCAAGTCAGAAACCACAACAGCCTACTCAGGCTCTCTTTATTTCTCTGCTTTGACATGCAGTAGACCTTGCCAGATAAAGATGTCTCCAGCAGGGTAGGACAGAGGACAAAGAACAGGAGATGGGGCAGTTACCCCTCAGAAATACCAAGTCACAAGATGACATCCATCCGGAGGAAAATGACTGCTGTTAAAGCTGGGGGACAGTGCCATACGCAGCAGCCGAGCGCAGGGAGCAGCCCCCCGCTTGCTGTGCACTACAGGCAGCTCACACCCCTGAGCACAGACGTTAACCGCGTGAGACTGCTGCAGCAAATCCCCACCTGTGCAAGACCCAAAACACTTCTCCAATCCATTCTCGGCCACAAAAGACTTGCTTTGCGAGGTGGTTTCCTGCTTCTCTCCCCCGTCACTTTCTGCAGCATTTCAAAGCTTGCAGAGCAAGGCTGCACCTCATGCAAAGGGCCCGGCGTCTCTGCACCCTGTGTGGGTATGCCTTTCAGCACAGCTACAGCTGCTGTTTTGCTTCTGACTAGGTCTGTAGCATTTCCCAGTCCTGGGAGACCTGACCCTTCATCACCACTCATGCTGCTGCAAGTGGTGCTCGACGCGGGGCTGCTGAGTACCATGGCTGGGATTTTCAAAGACGTGTAAGGGAGTTAGGTGCCTACCTCCTGAGGCTCTTCAGGAAGAGGGGACGGCTAATTCCTTTAGTTATGCCCACTTGTAAGCAAAGAGGCTCTCTGCACACAGCGTGCGGCAAGGACGCTCTCAGGCACACTGTGAACCGACCTGCGTGAGCACACTTATGTCCCTCCTCATCACTTGGCCCAGGGCAAGATATATGTAGGCTTTGTGCCAAAATCACTGCAGAGATTCTTGTTCTTGTTCTGCGGGAGGAAAATCGCAAAACAGAACAAGCTACAGTTATGGATAAATATTCATCTGGCATTCAAGAGAAATGCATAGATGCATCTTGAGTTGGTTTCCATCTGTTAGTGATGATCCCAAGCGCTGTTACTGGAAGCAGACCCCAACCGGCTAATTCGTCCCTATTGCGTTACGTCTCCAATGCCAAAGCAGAAAGCCTATTTCTTAACCCGGGTCTGCGTTACCAGGCAAACCGTCTGCCTGAGCGATGGCCTTTATTATGAGCAGGAACAGTGCCAGTGCTTTGACTCTGTAGGCAGACGATGACCACAGCAAGTAGAAGGGTGGCATGGTCGAAGGGAACAGAGCATCGCTCCTCCTTGCTAAGGGATGCTCCTGCTAATGGGCGTAGGCGGATGAGCCAGACCCCACCATATCAGTTAGAAGCAGTGTTGTCACACAGCCTAGATGTAAAAAATGATGCTTGGGTCAAAGGAAAAACCTGTATTGGTAAACAAAACAAGCCAGGACACTTTGCATGTTCTTAAGGGCAAGCGAAGTGATGCAGTTCACATCCATTGAGCTCTGCACCCCCAAACCAGCTTCATCCTTGCTACCTGCTGGCCCTTGCTGTCCTCTGAGCTGTGCCACAGCATCTGTGGCAACAGTGGTCGGGACAGGCCAAAACCTTGAGGGAATGTGCTAATTAATAATGAACAGGGAGGGTCTCCAGCCTGTGCCCTGGCCCTGTTTAGCTCACTAGCTTAGGTGTAGCCAAAGGGCCTGACTCGGGAGTCAAACCCTTTGGACTCAGGAGTCCAAAGCTGACTTTTCTCAGCGCTGTGGGTTGTGCTGAGCCTGTGAGTCTAAACTGGGAATTCCCAACGGGACCTGAATTCCCCCGTAATTAGTAAGAGAGTCTGGAGACCATGTACTGTCCCACTTACAGCCCATTTCCACTGGACAGGCAGTGAGCCCAGATGGATGGTTTTGATATAAAACATGTTTTCCCTATTTTTGTCGCTCCCTCCCTGATGGTCATGTGTTTGCTTCACCCGGCTGTGACTCCCTCCTTATTGCAGCCTGACTGTGGCCGTGACTCCAGATGACATGGCAGTACAGCCATAAATGCGGGGCTCAATACTCGAGTTTGATCCAATGCACCACCGCAGAGCAGTACCAATCGATAACACAAAACTGGGTACATGGTAAAGGAAATGGATAGAAATCTCCCTAAATCCAAGTTCAAAAAACGGGGAAAATGACCTACTAAAGTCACTTTTTTTCTGGTTTTGTATTTCCGATTGATATTACCGTAGGTGGACATGCAAAAAATTGTAGGTGTCCTGCT
>NW_009208094.1:37409-64589 GCF_000690835.1 Fulmarus glacialis
TGCCATGTTACATTATAAATAACATCTGTTTAAAGCAGTTGAATTCATTCTTATAATGCTTTTTTTTTCCCCTTAAAACCTTGATGCTAAGCCCAATAAATTGATAGAAGAACTCCCACTCACTTCAGTAAATTTTGGATCAGGTCCTGCGGGATTAGGCCACATGAGCTTTACAGAGCAAGGACTTGCACACAGCAGTAACAGCTTAATGAGACCATTTCTGTGACCAAGCATTTGCCGACAGGGGTTAAGTTTGCATGGCCAAGCACTAACAGACTTAAGTCATCATCTTAATAGCCTGTGCATCCATTATATTGAAAGTGAAATGAGCACATCTGGGCGCCTAGAGATGAGAATGATTAATAACGAAAAAAAAAAAGGCAAACAACTGAGCGGGTAAAGTGAAGAAACCAAATGAAGAGTACAGGACTGTTGTTCAAAGAGTCATGCTCAAACCTGGGGAGTTTGTGGACCCGATGAGTGGCGTGGCTCTTGCACAAACACGCCACGCTGACAAATGAGCCCAGTGTTTGATTTCCATTTGAGCACCGGTGTCAAAGCTGTACTGCTGACACAGAAGTGCAATTCCTGCTCGCCTTGGTGTGAGCAGTAGGGTCCAGGTCGAACCACCTAACATGAGGAAATTGGGAGTTAAGTCTAACAACTGACTGCATGTGCAAAGAGAGGGCTTAAATAAACATGCTTCGGTGTGGGGACAGGCGATATGTTTGGAAATCTGGGCAGGCTCTTTCTGCCGTCTGTGTTTTGTTTCTGAATCCAATGCTATCATAATGAATAAGCTGTTTGCTCTTTCAACTGCACACCACATGACAGCTAGTTCCCATCCAAAAGCTTTGGCCCCTGCATGTAAATTGATCCTGTAAAGTTAACTCCTTTGTTCAAGAGGTTAAGTATGTGATGTATCAATTGGACTTTTTGTGTAAAAGCCACAGAGCAATATACTTTCTGAGCCATATGTGTATTGCAGAATAATTTGCAGTAAAGGTATGCGGAGGAGCAAAGATGGATCATACAAAAAAAATGTAGGCTCCAGTTCAAGAAAGTATCCATTTAGAACAGAGTAAAATTTAAGCATATGCTTAACTCCCACTGAAATATGGTTTCTAATCACATGTTTCAGGTTAAGCGTGTGGTTAATGCTGGCCCCAATAGGGAGGGATTTAGACACATGCTTAAAACCTCTGAACTGGGGCAGGGGTTAAAAAAGGCCTCTGGAGTCTGGGCTGACCAGACCAGGAATCCAAACTTGCACCCAGTCTCTACCAAACGTGCCAGGGAGACCCACAAAGGGAAGAAAAAGTCTGAAGAAAACAGCAGGATCATCTGGAGACACTTCAGAAGGCCAAAAATGCAAGCTAGGTTTGATCCTAACCACAAGACATGGCAATTACACCTCCCTGGGATGCAGCAGCACAGCCAGGAGTTGATGACACCTGGGGCTTCGCCACTCCTACGTGGACCCCCTGCTTACAGGCTCGGGGCAAGTGGATGCTGAGGACACCAGTCCTGGACTCAGGAGATCCATTTGTTCTTTTGACTCATGCTTTGGACATGACCTTGGGCTACGTTCCCACTGCAACACGGTGACTCTAGTATCTGTCCCAGCCTCGCACATGGCAGTGGGGGATCAGGAGATGCTCTCAGACATGGGGGGCCACAGAAGTCCCTTTTGTAGATGGAAAAGTACCTCCATCCTATATCCTGGTTGCTGTCACCATAAAGACATTCCAGGGAGCAAAAAGGGCTTCTGTAAAAGTAGCTTTGCCACAATGGAGAATTCAGAATGAACCACAAGGGAAAAAGGAATCTTCCTTGCAGGAAACAGGACTGTCTTTGCATTGTCTTCTTCAGTGAAATCAACGTTGCCTAGGTAGAATGACGTCTCCTCTGACTTCCTAATCCGTGCCGCCTACCCTGCTGGCAGTGGGATCATACGCATCTTTGGCAACAGACAATTGGCATTTTCAAAACACGTTAAATTCTTCCCTTCTGCTGCAGTGCATCTGGACACAGAACGTACTGGCAGTCTCGCTCAACATTGTCATTTTATTAGAAACTCTTGAAGGAGCGTGTTTGTCTTATCCCTTCAGCTTTTTGTTATTTCTCTCTGGTAGCAAGAACCAACAGCCAGCGAGGTACTTTCCAAACAAAATAGAGGCACAGCCTCTGCCTTGCAGAGCCATCAATCCCTTTAAGATTCTTTGCAGTGTTGTGAAATAAGAGAATCAGAAATCTAACCCCGCCATTGTGAAAATGTAAAGGTACTTTTAATATTTCTCTTTTGTGTGTGTCTCTGTGCGTGTGTGTGTGTGTTTAACCTTCGTCTCTTTAATAAGGAGGTTTATTTTTCCCATTGTAAATGGGTAGACTGGGAAAAGAAGTGTTCTTGATTTCCCTGCATTAATTCAGTTCCTGCTCCAAGGTGGAGCATTGCATCAGCCGCACAGTTAAACACCTAACCGTGCTCTTCCTCCTCGGCGACCTTGGATTAAGCAATTCCTTCAGATGCACGAGCAAAGCCGGGAACGGCACCGGCTCAAAGGGTTTGCAGGGATTTCAGGAGCGCAGTCAGGCTCTCGTCTGATCTAAACCAGCGGAGCTCCGCTGCCTTCCTCAGAGCTCTGCCAACTCGTACCAGGCGGGCATCTGGCCCTCAGACTTATATTAATTGTCATACACACTCAGAGATGAAAAATGCGTTTATCACGAAGCAGAGAGAAACCCGTCAGCTGCGTCAGCTGCCAAAAGGGAAAGTGTTGGCTCGGCTCGGCTCAAAGGGGCGTCACCTCGGTGGCACCGGGCACACGTCTGCCAGGAGCAGGTTAGCTCGCACTGATGCTAACTGGAGGCGATGGAGGGAGACCAGGCAGCTCTTTGGAGTCCCTCCCTGCCCTATTTGTCTATGATGTCTGTTATTTTACAAGGGATCAAGTCTTCCCTTGCCTTGGCCAGGCAAGGTCTTGCAGGAGCAGAGGGCTCAGCGGGCTGTGTGGCTCGGTTCGGACAGGATTTTGAGGACAAAGTTGCGCTTCTGGGGACTGCAGCTAATGGAGGGGGTGACCAGGAGCTTCCAGCGGAGTAGGGCTACACACAGTGAAGTTGGTGGACAAATTCAGAGCAGCCAAGTTTCCCCGGGCATTTCTCTGCCTGGTTTAGGAGGTTTTGCATGGATTAGGGAAGGATTTGTCAGGCTGCGGTGCCAAACCAGTGTTTATCCACAGAAGCCTCTTTATTTTTAAATTGTGTCAGAGATCTTTAGCTGGCACCTCTCTCTCTAAACCTGGCCAGTCGGTGGAAACGGAAGATTTATTCCCAGCCTTTGTTTTATGGTTGGGGGTGGGCGAGGGGAGGGTTGACATTTCTTTTGTCTGACTTTAAAGAGATACCCCCTCCTCTTCATCTGCTTCCAGCTCACCCTTCTGGCTGGCAGACGTGGAGGCTCCCCTGCCAGGGCTGGGGAGGGAGGGGGAAGCTGACAATGGCTCCCTTGGTGTGAGAGCATCGGTAATAACACAAGGCCCCCTCAGATGCACACGTGCCTTTCTGTTGACTGCTGTGGGAGTTGCCTGCATATTTTAGGAGACAATTAGGCCGATGCAGCGTACACTGCCTATTCACTCTTCATTTCCAACCCCGGGGAGCAGGAGGAATGATTTATTAGGGAGACAGACTTAGCGTCTTCTGGCTTTGGTCAGCTGTGATGTGAAAATAGCCTCATCGAAGGCAATTAGTATCAAACTCTAATTAAAACCAAAATCTTTTGTTGGTTCGCTCGCAGACAGCTACTGCTCTGGAAGTGCAGCCTTACAGGGGGAGGATGAGGAAAGTGGGAGAAGAGGAGAAGGGGAGCGAGGGGGACAGGGCAGGGACACAGCACAGAGCACCCCAAGGTGGCCCATCACCCCCAGCTCCTACTCACCCTAAGGGCAAGCATGGGCTCAGCCCCTCGCAAGGCATTGCCCGGCAAGGGGACAGTCTCCGCGCTGCTCTGCTGGGGCTGTGCAATGTCCTGAAAGGCTCAAGAGAGACGGTTTGGGTTGGCCGGTGCGTATCCAGACAGTGCAGGAGAGACTAGCGCCGCTCCCCGTGACAAATCCTCGCTAATCCTCCAAAAGCAGAAACAAAAACTAAACAAGTGATGCAGCCTGAGCTTGCAAACAGGCTTGCGTGGCATTGTTTGACCTTTGGCTCCTGGCCAAGTGGGGCTGGCTAATCCCCCAGCACTCCCGCAAGGTTTACACCATCAGAAAACCCGCCTTTCCACAGGTGCCAGGATGAGCCGTGCACCCCTTTGCGCTGGCTTTGCCTGCCAGACCTTACGCCCTTGCTGCTGCCCTGAAGCACGGCGTGGAGCCCCACGTTAGCGCTCTCATTAAAAACGTGCTTCTTCCACCCTCGCGCCTGGCCCTGTGTCAGGTTCTTTTAGTGACACTGATCAAAACCACTTTTGTGCCTTTGCACTTAAATGTGCCCTCTTTTGGGTGTCCCAGCCTGAGCCAGAGGCTGGAGACCACTCGTGAGTGCTGGGGAAGCCCCTCTGAGGCTGGGTTACAGTGACCAGTCCCCATGAGCCCTGTGGTGGGGATGGTCCCCTTGCCCACCATCCGCCTGCAAGCAGTGAGCTCCTCACTACACACAGTGCTGCGGGGGACGTGGAGACTGCACCTAGATTAGTAAATTAAACATGCCCAGGACTCTTCTCTGGCAATGAGGCCAACCAGTTTGGTACAGCCTGCACCCATGCTCTTGAACTTTTTTTTCTTTCCAAAACAGTGTAATCTCTTCCAGGTTGCCTCTACCCTCTCGGGAGAGGTGATTCACCCATGGTAATTCCTGAGGTGTGCTGGGGGCCTTTCTAACAATATAACAGTGCAGGCACGTTCCAGTACTTGGGAAAATCCCCTGACACTATTTAATTTATCAGCCAAGATGTTCATAAGACACCTTCAGTACATTCGGGTGACTGCAGGACTTCTGTGATTGAAGGAGCTGCTCCGAAACACCAGCCGTGTAGGAGAATTTTGTAGGGCTTCTGTTCTGGGGAAATCAATCACTGCTTGAGCCAAAGCCATTACTAATCTGAGCATGAGTCTATTCAGCATGCTCACATCCGCCGCATCTGCTGCAGCCGGCGGCTGTGGGGTTCTCGGTGCACGTCCGCCCATCTGCTGAGCATCGCACTGCGTCGCGCGCCGCCGCTGCGCTCGCACCTCCCTGCCCCAGCCCGGCTTCCTACACGTGAGGAAGGAGCCAGAGCCGGGGACCGCAGGTGTTTCCAGCCCAGCTCCACTGGGATGCTGCCAGCAGTGCCTCGGACGCCCGCCAGCAACGTCAGCGAGGGGATGTGCCGAACAGGCGGGTCACGCCGTCGCCTTCCACACCACCCGTCTGCTCTGCCTGCACGACTGCCTTTGCACTCGCCGCGCGTTAGACCCGTGAACAGGCTGAACAGAAACCCAAAGCAAAGCTGGCCCACAAACATGACGCATTGTTTCTTATACTGGAAAACAGGTTATTCCAAATGCTAGGAAAATTTGGATCTGGAGTCTGCTCCTTGGGCTTATTTAGAGCTTTTTAAAAATTTAATCTATTTCAGTTAAGTCTCCATATGCCTCATCATAGCTTAATATATCAGATGACACACTGCAGTCAATTAAACCAACAACGTTACAGTAAGCAGTAATGTACAGTGTGTGGTATGGTACGCAGTGATGTACACTGTGGTAAGAGAAACTCATTGACAAGTCTGTACTAAAGCAGGCAATCCCACTCGGTTCTGGTAAGATTTCCATGTAAAGAAGAGGCTTCCTTATTTGAGGTTTCAATAAAACTTGGGTTCCTGTTCCTAAAAGGAACTGATGTATGTCATCATCAATTTATTCTGAGATGGTTTTTTTACCTCAGGTCTGCCTGCATCCCTGTGAAACATTTCCCCAGAATTATGTGTGGATATTTAAAATGTACGCTTGGCGTATTTAAAAAACTGAGCTAATTGCCAGTTTTGGTTCCTTTAGCATAGGCTTCCGAAAAGATTTTGAAGAGTAACTCTTTTATTAGATAGCAAGGATTAGATCTTCAGCTGTATAAACTGGGGCAGTCTCATTGCAAATTCCCAGATATGATCCTTATCTCACTAATGCATATGTCTTCAGCCTTAAGCTACACTTACTTTTTCTGCATCCTGGGAGAAATCCAAAGGGAGGAATAACATGTTATGTATCCTAGTGTGGGGGAGAGAGATACTGTCATAGCACCTGCCCTACTGAAGGCAGTGAATAGCTGCGCTTTGATTTTAGGATCAGGCCTAAGCCTGGCACGGCAAAGCACTGCTTAAACGAGTAATTAACTTTTACCATGTGCCTCATTTTCAGTGACTTAACAAGACTCAGAAATGAGATTTTCCAGAGACTAATTTGAGGACATGGTAAGCGTGTTGCTGATTCAGAGCCTGGCTGCAGTTGTTTCATTTGCAGAAACTGCAACAGGGGTTGCACTGAGTGACGCTGCTAAATACCCGCTGCCTTTCCAGGGCAGATGCTCTCACTGTGACTCGGTCCATCACACGTGAGAGCATTAGCTTTTAACCTTAAGCTTAGCAGTTAACCTGCCACAGCCCCTGCGGAAAAGTCCTTCACAACTTCATAGGAAATTCCAGCCTTGCTAATGCTTATTTTAGGGCTTTTAAATCATTTTAGTTTTTATAGGAAATTACATATTAAATGCTATGGAATAGATAGGATATCTGCTGAATTTCAGGGGGTAGTTCTGATTTTTTCTGTGGTCCCCCATCCTTGAAGATCCTCATGGTTTCACCAATACTAAATTCTGCAGGACTTTTCCACAGAGGAAATCTGTCATTTATTTTCTTTACAGTCCTGACTGAGCAAATATAGACAAAATAAAGTTTACTGTGGCACAAGGGAGACTTGAATTTGAAGTCTCTTTTCAATTGCCTGATGTTACAAAGCTGTGTCTGAGATCTCATGCCCACAGCTGAGCGTGTTGCTTGAAAAATCCTGTTACATGAGTGAATGAGAAAGGGAAAATATATTACTTGAAGGTTTTCATTTTTGCAGAGGTTTTTTTTTTTCATTTCTTCCTTTATCTGCTTTGATCTTAAGAGGCTGACTCACAAAAAGTGTGCTTTTCCTAGTCAAGAGAGAACTGTATCCTCAGAATTATCACATCTGGTCCAAACTGAGTCTTGATCCGTGCATGTGTTTCCTCAAGCCCCAGACTGTTTCAGATTCAGGTTGTGATTCAGGTGCATCTTCCTAATGAAGATTAATTACATATGGATTTCCTTGCAATTTCAGAGACCTAAAAGGTTGCAGAGAGACCAGCAGAGGCAGATTTTTAAATGAGGGAAGACCCACTGGTGCATGTACATCTTTATAGGCCCAGTTCATATATGCAAGAACAGGATGATTGAGTATTTGTATATGACTTTGTCTAATTGGGAGACTAATTATCCAGGTACAGATTTATAAAAAGAATGGAGAAAAAAGGCTGAAAAGAGGTAGAAGAGTGGATTATCAATTCCATCATAGGCAATGTATGCTCCTGCACCCCAAACACCTACGCTGTCTCCTTCCCAGTGTTGGACTCCATCCACTCCTGCCGTTCGGGCGTATTTTCGTGCACACAGGTGTTTTAATTTACATTGCTTCGTTATACAAGTCCAAAGACCTATGTGCTATCTGGATGTATCCAGCTTTGAAATCTGAGCCCTGCTATCAAAGCTGATGGATGATGATAAATAATGTAAAAATCAGATTCAAGAGGAGATTTTATGCCTTGAGTTATCACAGCAGTGCAGGGGACCATCCACAGTTTTGGAGTGGTTGCTGCAAAATGCATGTTTCGATTCAGTGCCCTCGGAGTCTCAAGTCTGCAGCTAATGTTTTTTTTCCAATTATTGCTTTGAGTGGATAAAATATATTTTAATATCTTTGTGCTAGGACTCCTATCTAGAGAGAGAGAGGTATTTCCACTGTACTGCAAGACCATTACATTTATTTGCACAATTCACTTAACTCTGGTCCACGATATCGCCAGAAGCCCTTGATGGAATTATGGTTCCATAATTATAGCTTTATAAATTACAGGCCTTTATAGCTTTAGGGCTGGATTCTCACTTGCAATAAATCATCAAGGCTTCATTGATTTTATTGAAGTATATGGAGGTATGTCAACTTACACCAGATGAAAACCGAGGTGAGATCTTCACCTTTTGAAGTCATTGGGAGTTCTGCCATCAGCTTAAAGGCAGCCAGAAATTAACCCTTGGTCCTTATTTTTTACAGCCACTTTGCTACCATGAACTGCATCGATACAATAAATTGTTGAAGATAATGATATCACAAACCAAGATGATGTTGCTAATTAAAATCTATCATTACCACTCATGCTTTAAAAGGTTGGGCACTTAAGGGTTTGATTCCCTACAGCTCTGCACCTTAGGCTCCCTTTGTACAGACCGAATGCAGCAACATACCCTCAGCTCTTGCAATACCCTCATACCTTTTATGGATGTTCTGAAATATGCATACATAAATATAAAGTTTCAGAGTATGTCACTGTGCACTCTCAGCTAATTTATTGTTCATACGTGAGCCACAGTGAGAGGAACAGAGAAATAACTGGAAGACATCCAGCATTTCGAATGGCCAGCTAATGGATGGATGAGTTCACTCCTCTGGCAACCTGCAAGGTCTTCTGCCAAGAAGCCAGACAGTGGAAGAGGAGGTTAAAATACCTAGCATGGGGAAAAGCATTGCACTGGGTGAAATAAATATAATATTCATATGTAAGCAGTGAAAGTCACTCACTGCCACGGGTCAGATTTGATCTACTATTGATCACTCGGGATGGATGCAACTATCATTCACTTAAAGAATAAGTAGAGTACACTCTCAAGTCTTTCCCATTAAAATAACATATATAGCACTTATAGCATCAGTGTATTTTAATGACCATAATACTTTTGGGAGCTTAAATTTGGCTCCATAAATTTTCAATTATGGAAACAGAGCTACTGAAAGTTTCTGAAAGTCCGAAATAGCCACTGATTTTTTTGGCAACTACAATGTGCACGCCTGTGCCTTGCCCAAAGTCAATTTTGGCAGGAACATCAGAGATCAGCAGTTCCTAAGTCCACGCGGTGAACTCTCAATTACAGCTTATTCCCTCTGAATGTAATTCCTTTAAAAATCAAAACAGGTCCTCCAGAGGAGGATTATTAGGGGTCTGTTAAGGATAGCAGAGCACAGGCCCAAATTTACCAGCAGATGAGGCGGCTGTGGCGTAGGCGAAGGAAGGCATAAAATGTTTATCCCTTTAAGCCACAGTGACTGATGAAGGGTAAGCTTGAGAGAGTGCTCTCCTGAGACCACTCCTGCGCTGCACTTCTCCGGTTTTCCTTTCCTCTGTGCTTATGGTTACAACTGGATTATTTGTCCCTCAGCTAAGATAAACATAACTTTCCCACATTTGAATCCGTTACGACAAATTTACTGGTTTCAGTCAGAAAAGAGCTATCTGTTGCTTCTTGATAGCTCCACCACAGAAAGATAAGGGCAGGCTGGTGAAAACATGGAGCTTCTCATAACAAGGGAATTAATGGCCACGCGACAGGCAGGCGATGGGGGAGCTCCTGCTCCGGGGCAGGCTGTGCTCTCCTCGAGGAGCCTGGGACAGCCGGAGCACCGTTTCGGCTCTGACGCACCAAAGGTGGCATTCGGGAAGAAGGCCATTGCTTCGACTTGTGTCAGGACCACGATGAACAAAAAGCAAAGCCAGAAAGCCAGGAAAAGGGTCGAACGCAGCAGCCAAACCATATCCAAGGAGCGGGTAACTGAGAAGTCAAAAGCACTTGGCCAGACACTTACAAATGGACGTCTCAACTTAGAGAGAGTAGCTGATGCCACAAGCTACCCTGCAAGGGTAGGGCGGCTTCGTCGCAGCTGGAGTCCTTTCGGGTCCACTGCAGCATGAAATGCGATGGCAGGGAAGAGCCTGCTCCAGCAAGCACTCCTGAACCCACATGTTTTCGTGTCAAATAAGCCCTAAAAATAACATGACAGCGATATCAAAAGTGAATTGATAAAGTCAGTCCAGGGGCTTTTTTTCTCCGCTGTTGCTTGAAGGATGTTGTAAGCAGTTTCATCTCAGTCTTTCAGTACTAACACATGCCTCTGCTCATTGTACTGATGGAGGAGAGTGAAGTTTTCACACAGGGAACACGGTTAATCCAAACTACCTGCAAGGCAGTGATGAATACAGCCCCAGGGACTGCATTTTTCTGGGTACAGCGCATTAACAGAGCGTTAACCAGGGGAACCTTAATTACACATTGTCGCTGCTGCTCACCCAAAAGGAATTCAGCCTGGCAAAACACGATCATAAAAAGCAAGGCATTTGGAACGAATCGATGTGTGTGTGACATATATAAATGCCATTTGCATCCTGCCTATGAAGGCTCCGCGAGCCTCATGGCTTGCAGCTGGCTGCCAAGGTCTCCGCAGCACCATCAAGCACACCCTCAGATGATGGTCCAGTGACTCTGATCTCCACTTAATGAGCGCTGACAGGGAGATTAGAAGAAAAAACAAAATACCCTCTGGTAACATTTCTAGATATAAAACCTCCTTTTCTGGTGAACTATAGGCTTGAGCTCTTTCTTCTCTTAATAATTGTGTTTTAAGACAGACTTAACATTTCAGTGACTGTGGGCTAAGACATCTGGGTCTCTGGGGTTAGCAATGTGCTGTGAGGACACGGCTCCCTGAGTCTCTGCCCAGTTTCATCCTCAGAGCCTCCCCACCTGCTTGAATCCACGCTGTCCCCAGGGCCCACGTGCCAGCCAGGGACAAGCCAGCGCAGCGCACCCCAGGCACTCAGCTTACACCCATCCACCCCTCAGGGAAGGAGACCAGGAGGTTTGGTCTGCCACATCTATGTCTCCTGGAGATGCCAATGCATAGGGAGACAGTCAAGACAGTCCTGAGGGGCCAAATCAGCTCCTCTCTTGGAGGGGATCCATTTGGTTTCCACTCAGACCAGTTGTTTAATGGAGCACTGATGGCATCCATCTCCAGGGCACCTTGAGCAAAAGCATACCTATCACCACCATCACTAGAATCATAGAATCATAGAATCATTAAGGTTGGAAAAGACCTCTAAGATCATCGAGTCCAACCGTCAACTCAATACTACCATACCCACTAAACCATGTCCCCAAGCGCCTCATCTACACGTCTTTTAAATACTTCCAGGGATGGTGACTCCACCACTTCCCTGGGCAGCCTGTTCCAGATGGCCGAATCGCTGTTCAGAAGAGCAAAGTGACCTGTATGTTCAAACGCATACAAGAGAGGCAGTGAGTTATGTTCAACTGCTTACATTACCGAAATGCTATGTTGTTAATGTATGTACGCACACGATGCGCAGCCTGGTGTGAGCGTTGCAACTTTGGGTTAAAGCCATCATTGGTTTTTAAATTGTGCACAATCATCGGTAATCTTTGCAGAATACAAAGTACAGTTTGCTCTCTGTTGCCTGTTCTGCACAGCCCTTTCATTACAGAAACATCTGTTAGAAGCGCTTTAGCTAAGGGTTCGTCAGAGTTTCCATTATAAACCCCTATATTCAAGGGGTTACTGCAAGTGAGCTGTAAAAAGTTGCTCCAGGCTCAAACTTGGCATAAAAGGTCTCCAGTGGGAGAATTTTTTTTTTTTTTCTAAAACCAGAATGTTAAAATACATACAGTTAAACAAAAGAAATTCACTTTCCCTCAGAGACTGCCTCTCCCAAATCTATATGTGTTAGATATACTTACATGTACACACATTGTGCATGGGCTTTTAAAAGCAAACTATTGATTAATTTATTTATTAAGCTATTTATTAAAATAAAGTCGCTAACTTCACAGCCTTTTCGATTCATTTAAAATATAAGTGGCCAGGTGATTTCAGATAGAAAAGCAGCATCTACTTAGAAAATAAAATATCCTTCCATGTAAAAAGCAGGGAGGGGAGCACTTTTAGGACATTTTTTCATCCCCAGCTTTAACTAACTTTCCTCTTGCAGACAATAGCTTTACTCCTGTGCTGGCAGTAAGGTCCAATGACCAAAATGACCTGAGGGCAAGTGGAGACAATATTTCTTTTCAGAGGCAGTCTGCTCCAGCAGGATGGAGGAGATTAGCAGAAAGATGTTAAGTAGGAGGAAATATGCTTGTTTAGAGAAGATAAGCAGAGGGGAGGGGTTCACCGGACTGTACTGATCGAGGCAGTTAAGGTGATCCATGAGCAGTGGTAGACACAAAAATCCTCCATGCAGCCTGGGGACAATGAAGAAGAGGCAGAAACCATAGGAGAGTTCGGCTTAGGAAAGTCTGGTTTGCAGGTAAAGGAAGATGAAGCAAAGCTAAAATCCAGGAGATCTTTGAATTGAGGAAGGGCTCATTTTTCAGGCTTGAGGATATGAACAGTGGTGATGTTCAGCAAGTCAGCCCTTGGTTATAGAACGAGCAAAACTCTAATTACACCATTAATTGTGCTGCCCCCGGCAGCTGCAGCAAGAGACCTCAGTGCTGATCCTGCAGGAATTTAAGCCCATGAGTAATCCCATTTAAATTAATGGGATTATGCCTCAGAAGTGTAGAGTTAAGCATATGTGTATGTTTGCTGGAGCAGGCCATGGGCGACAAGCACTTGCAGAGCGTCCTGCCTGCGGCGAGCATCTCCCGTCCGTCGGGCAGGACGGCTCCAGAGTGAGCTGTAAGGTCCCTACGGAAAACCCCCAAACTGGGGGAAGTCACGCAGTGATTCACTGAGTGGCACCCTTTCCTCTGAGTCAGTCCTGAACAAAAGTCCCAGCACGGCTTTAAGATGGGAAACTACGGCTGGATGTGCCGTCCCTTGGAGGAGATGGAAAACAAACATCCTGCCCGTGACCGCCACGTAAGGTCTCAGCAGATCTTTTGGAGAGTTTGGTTTTTCACCCTGGTGTTCCTGGCCGAGATCCAGCTGCTGTAATTTCAGCTCTCTGGTTCACCCTCCCAGCATGGGCTCCTGCTCTCTTGCAGCCTCGGTTGGGTTTCTGAACACCAATAAGCAGCTGCTGCAGTTCTGATGGCTGAGGGACGATGTCTCTGTACACACCACAGATGACCCGGGATCCCTCAGAGAATGAGCGTGATGCCAAGAAACAACATTGCCTTCTTCACTTGCACCGAGCAGTGCTTTGGTTTGCATTAAAATCAGGTATTGCTCAGCATGCTTGATTCCAGCAAAGTGGCTCCCCAGCACTCATTGATGTTGGAACAACTAAGGATTTCACTACATGCAAATGGTTCCCTTTAATCCCCTCAAAAGTTTCAGGTCTAACACTGAGCTCAGGGAAAAGCTGAGAAGATGGTACAGCATCTTATGTGAGTAATGCACGTATTGTGTTCTCCTGCCTATGGACATAAGAGAGGAAAATTTCTCCACTGCATTTTGTTATCAGCATGCAGCATGCTTGAGAGGCTTCTGATTCTTGGGAGTTGGCCAACCTCCTCCAGTGCTCTGGAGTCAACACTGCCATCGCCTGATGTCTTGTGGCACACCCCCTCTTGAGCATCAGAAGCTCCTAGAAAGGAAAAGCTCAGATAAGGAGTCAGTCATTTAAGTCATAGGTTATCTGAAGTTAAGGCTACCCATGGTTTCCCTCCTTTTTCTGTTTTCCGTAAGCTTCTTCTAAGGCAGTTGTCAACCATATTTCTTAGATCAAGAATGTTCAGGTGACCCCTCCTCATATTATTAATTATTATTTCTATGAAATCATGAAAGTCCTCTCGATTAGGGAGAATGTCCCAAATGAAAAAGCTTTGACTGGAGTGCTCCCAGCAATTCAGTTTTCAGCTTTTGCTTTATGCCAACTGTGCAGATACATGTTTTGACTTGTTCAACAGCTGTTCTTGAAAACATAAACAAATATTAAAAATCTGACAACAAAAGTTGACATTAAGTAGCTGGAAAGCTGGGACAGACATCAGCTAATAGGAATTTCCTGCCGCTACCACATGTATTTCTACCTTTCATAACTGCCACATTATTTTCTTATCCCGGATTGTCCTACATGGCGTGATAGGAGCAGACATCTGACAGGTCCTAAAGAAGCCTTTTAGAATAGACCAAACTTTAAAGATTTGCCTTTGCTGTAAGAAAAGGACAATGTTTACAAAAAATATATACATTTCTGTGTATTAAAATATTTTTCCCGGGCAGTCATGGCTAATGTCAACTTTACCTATCATTCCATTTTGAAATTTCCAACATGCCCATCTCTACAAGTCCAAGAAAAAAAGGTCTTTTTCTTTAGACATTCTTCACCTGAAAGTGCTGAAAATCATTTATTTAAAATGAATGGGGATTGATATGAATCTGTTACTTTAACAAGAAACAATTCGGTATTTCCATAAGCAATTAGACTATGTTAATAGTCTACAATCTATCATGCCAAGAAATGACAGAAGCAACTTGTTAACCATATAAAAGTGTCAGGGGTTTTGTTAATGTTTCTTCTTTAGAGAAAAGATAACTCGCATTTCCATCTGGATCCAACTCAGCTGTTGTGAAAGAGCAGCATCAGCATCCAGAATAGCAGAAACAGCAGAGAGTCAGAGTTCAGGTCCCAGTGCCATCCTGTTGTTTCTGCAAGAACAGGGCAAACGATCCTGGAAAAATACAGCAGAATGCATCAGGGAGAGGTGTTATACTTGGCTGTAAAGTTCGCTCTGAAGTAATCACTGGGGGTGTTGACTTGCCTTTCTTTTATTTTGCTTATTAAATATGATCTGTGATCCTGTTAGCACTTTGCATGTCTCACTGAAGCTTCACACCAGAAAGGGACTGGGATGGAGATTCCTCAGCTGTGGTCTACAGCGCACTGGTGAGCTCACCGTGCCTGCGGTATGCTGGCTTTCGTCCTGGACTTCAGTTGGGAGGAACAGAGCCAAGGGAAGGAGAAGAGATGAGATAAACAGCAAAGGCAGAAACCATGGTCAACTTTTACAGGAAGGTCAATACCCATATTCCTCTAAAGACCTCTTAAAAAGAGGCACAAATGCTTTTTCAGTATGGTTTTCCATGTAATGTAAATTGCCACAGGGATGTTACACAATGACTCAGAGGATAAGTGCCCATGAGGCAATTTCTTTATTGAGATGTGGAGATCATCGCAGAAAAGCTGGAAAACACCTGTAGGCGTACTCTTACTGGAATTAAATATACCCTGGTCATTGCTTTTCAAGATCCCACAGCGTACGACATCTATTTCCGTCCGTACTCTGAAGGATCCTTTCATTTTTTTCACAGACGAGATAATTTACCTGGCTTCTAGCAGAAGAAAAAACATTAAACCACACAGTTAAGGTGGCCCATGATGAAGAGAAGCTGAGTGACATTAGCAAAGTGCGGAAATGGAACGTGTGAAATGCAAGATCATGCTAATCCTGAGTTGCAGTGTTGGAATTGGCTTTTGATGCACCAGGGTATTTTCTCCGACCACCATGTTGTATTCCCCATGAATATAATAAAAAGTACAGCACTGATGTGTGACCTGAAGATCACCGATGTTGAGGGAAAGTTCCCTATTGACTCCAGTGGTCTCTGGATGACAATCTTTGCAGGAAGCACCATCGATTACCAAAATAGCCTCAACCATACCAAAACCCTGAGAAAACTAGTTCACTAAGCTGTATCTATTCGTGCCACATTTTCTACCTTAGCTGTCTGTCTCAGGCTGATCTATTTTAAATAATTATTTCTTTCTGGAAGCTTAAAAGCTTGAGTCATTCGAGATGATGAAGTTGCAGGGAAAGCTCCTCTCCCCGCCCCCATGTTACAGCCCTGTGGAGGCCTTGTTCATGAAACTTCACTCCTTCCCTCCATTAGAAGAACTTGAAATTTGACTGTAAAATGGCTTTTCAGACAGAGATGTTCCTTTCACATCTTTGAAAGCCAGCATAAATGCGGACAAATCTAGGTTTCAACAACAAAAATTGCATGAGACACCTTTGGTACAGAAGATTCGCCAGCCCAGAGCTGACCAGGACCAATGCAGACCACACCTGGGCCAGTTCGCAGACATCTGAGAGCTGCAAAACTCACCCTGCTGAGAAGCGAGGGAGGGAAAATCAGGGATGATTCAAGGAGAGAGAAACACATATCCACATATCCAACAGGGATGGGATAAAACTTAGTGGCCAAAGATGGGGAAGAGGCAGGTTGGCAACAGCTCTGCCCACGCATCTTTAAGTGACTGATCTACATTCCCTTACAGTATGGCTATGGTATAGAATATTCTACAGTATACACTGAATTTTCATTTTTCTGTGCAGATTTTCACAGCCTTTTCTTCATCCTGTGGCTTTTACTACCCAAGAAGGGAGAGAGGCGGAACAAAAAGCTGCAAACCGAAGGGAGTGTGGGTGTGAGGGGGTTTATGTGTGCTTTGGTTTTGAAGCTTTGGCCTGAAAAGAGATATTTGCGTTAACAGACTACAAAGGATGATTTGCTGTACTGAAAAAGTTAGAAACTCCTGCAACGTCAACACAGTTCATTGAAAGTTAAAAAGGGGGCGTGTTATTTTTAGGTGCTAAGTAATTCACAACATTTTGTGTTTAAAATAAAATATTCATCTGTATCATTATGAGTCATCTTTGTTCAGATAGTTTACTAAAATATTCTCCTTATGTAATACTATCATCCAACATACCTGCAATCTCTATTTTATTATAAAGTTGGTGTACACCGGAAAGTCTACACATATATTTGTGTTCTTAAGGCTAATAACAAAGCGAAACAATATTTCAGGTCACTATTAACAAGTTGTAAAATGTTGACTTCTCTCGCTATATTTTCAAATACTCTATGTCTTTTCTATTATTATTTTCCTTCTGCAGTTTATGTGCTGTATGCCTGCAGCCAGGAACATGTGTTTCCAATTATCTGAGCTTTCCAAACCAGCTTTGCATTCAATAGCTACTTTTTTTTTAAGGTACAGCTCCTCCTCCCACAGAAGTTAATATTCCTCTCCTTTTTCACACAGCAAACAGCAGTGGCTCTTGATTTCAAGCCCATTTTAGAAATCATTTAATTTGGAGCTCCCCAGACAAGAATGTCATTTTCTTCTAAAATTCTTGTACGTTTTATGAGACAAAACCAAGCTTTCATATTGAATGTACATAGAGTGTAAAGTGGTATCATCCAGTCCGCCTTGTATGACATTTTCTCTGTTATTTTCCTATACAGCGAAGAATCCAATTTGACCACTAAAGACATAACAGTAGAAATGTTAGATAGCATCCCATCCTTACAACTCATGCTTAGGCCTTACAAATCCAATCCCTGAAGCACCTGTGCAACCCACAGACCTGTAGTGTATCCGAGTCATGTGTTTGTTGTAAGGTCATAAATTGTGATTATCCCCATTTATTCATGGAGAACTGAGGCAGACACGTTTGTGTGTGTTGGCTTAGGGTTCAAGCGTTTGAGATTTCTGTGTGCACCTCTGGGCCCCATAATGTAAGAAGGATGTGAAGGTTCTTTAATGAGTCCAGAGGAGGGCAACAAAGCTGGTGAAAGGGCTGGAAGGCATGTCCTATGAGGAGCGGCTAAGGACCCTGGCTTTGTCTAATTTGGAGAAAGGGAGGCTGACGGATGCCCTCATTGCTCTCTGCAGCTTCCTGAGGAGGGGAAGTGAGGAGGGAGGTGCTGAGCTCCTCTCCCTGGGATCCATGATAGGACGTGCAGGAATGGTTCAAAGCTGCACCAGAGAGGTTTAGACTTGACATTAGGAAGCATTTCATAGAATCATAGAATCATTTAGGTTGGAAAAGACCTTTAAGATCATCAAGTCCAACTGTAATCCCAACACTGCCAAGTCCACCACTAAACCACGTCCCTAAGCACCACACCTACACATCTTAAATACCTCCAGGTATGGTAACTCCACCACTTCCCTGGGCAGCCTGTTCCAATGCTTGACAACCCTTTCGGTGAAGAAATTTTTCTTCATATCCAATCTAAACGTCCCCTGGCGCAACTTGAGGCCATTTCCTCTCGTCCTATCACCAGTTACTTGGGAGAAGAGACCAACCCCCACCTCGCTACAACCTCCTTTCAGGTAGTTGTAGAGCGCAATGAGGTCTCCCCTCAGCCTCCTTTTCTCCAGGCTAAACAGCCCCAGTTCCCTCAGCCGCTCCTCAGAAGACTTGTGCTCCAGAACCTTCACCAGCTGCGTTGCCCTTCTTTGGACACGCTCCCGCACCTCAATGTCTTTCTTGTTGTGAGGGGCCCAACCTTCTTTACAGAGAAGGTGGTCAAACACTGGAATAGGCTTCCTAGAGAGGTGGTTGATGCCCCAAGCCTGTCAGTGTTTGAGAGGCATTTGGACAATGCCATTAATAACATGCTTTCACTTTTGGTCAGCCCTGAAGTGGTCAGGCAGTTGGACTAGATGATCGTTGTAGGTCCCTTCCAACTGAAATATTCTATTCTATTGATCATCTGTATCAATGAGATATTGGCCTCCACTCAGGCTTCGATCTGGGGAAGACCATGGGCTCACCACCCAGAGAAATTCAGGCACAGAGCTGCAAATTGAGATGCAGTCCCTATGGACAGCACAAACAAAACCACCGTAAAGCACCTAACAATAAAATGGACTCCACCCTGTCACAGTTCATCAAGATAAGAGATGTAGCCAGAAAGACCCAGGCTGTGTCTTGACTGATCAGAAGGTATGGGGCAGCATATGAGGGGGGTAAGGTCAGTGCACATCCCTGGGTCCTGCTCCAGGTTGGGATGAAGCCATAACACAACTGGACACAACAGGTTGGAAGTACCCTGAGGTTTGTCAGTTTAAATGAAGCCTCGGTGAGGTGCCCAAGGCGAGCATAAGAGCTTGACCTCAGCATTATCCATGACTATGCGTAATGAATCTTCATTAACTCAATCTGCTTCCTTTGTATGGGGAAAGGACTGGAAAGGGATCAGAAGGAGTAAGCCACCCCAAACATCATGGGCATCGCTGGAGCAGAGCGTGCTCTGGGCCCCAGGCAGCAGAAAGGCTGATCTGAAGGCATTAAGGTGTTAGGAATAGGCTATAAACCCCTGGCCTTTAGTCACTGAGTAACCAAAGACTGAATAGCAGATCACTCATCTGACCTCCACACCAGAAAAAGGGCACGATCCCTCATTTGTATGAGAAGCACCGCATGAACACTATTGCGTTGCCCTGAGCACCACGAGATATGGGTACCTCCTTCTGAAGCACAAAGCTAGTGGGGCAGTGTGTGCTGCAATTAAAAGGTAGGAAAGTAAGATGTTTACCCCCAAAAGAGTCATTCAGCCAGAAGCTTAATTCATGTTTGGTGTTGTGTGACCCTCCTCCATGGACGTGTTGTGTAGCCCTAAAACGGGTGTGTGGTCAGCATAATACACTGCAGCGTTTGAAACCTCCGACGATAACACAGCAGAGTGCAAATGAGATATCCTGACTGAGCCAGAACAAGTGCTTCAGCCGGTGAGCACTCGCGGAGGACCTCGCAGCAAGTGAGAGTGGGATAAGGCGGCCACCACCTCCTGCAGAAGAGCTGATGGAGCCTCTCCCAAGTAGAAGCCTATAACCAGAGCATAACCAGCCTGAACAGTGATGCGATGGGGAGAAAGATGGAAATGAGACATCTGCAGAGCACTTTCCTCCTTCAGGGAAGTGCTGCATCCTTCTGTGACAATAATGTGTCTCTCCTCTAGTCATTACGTTCTTCTCCCCAAGAGCAGTCAGACCTCTCTGGTGATGGTCCCCAGTGCTTAGGTAGCGGAGGACAGGAGCTGCAGCCCTTCTTAGTATGGGATACAGCACTCTGACTCATCGGATCTAACAGAGGCAACCACACCATTTTCTCCTCACCATCCTGGCTTCTCCTTGCAAAAGTCCCATCTTCCTGCAGCAGTCCCAACCTGTTGCTGGGCCACCTCATTTTTACTTACACACTTCAGGGCCATAACCTCTTATCTTACCCTGCTGCTTTGTTTCTCAGCCCTGTTTCCTCATCAGCATTTGAGGGTTTGGATTTTGACCACACACGCACATGCACACACATAAAAATCTAACGACCTAAAGGATTACTGTTGTGGGGAAAGATTTGGCTTTGCGTTTAGCTTCCTTGTTGTAGACATGTTGTCATGATGGTCGTCACCTATTTCCAAAAGCTGCAACTGGAATTAGAAGTATCTTTTTTTTTCCTGTGGCCTTTGGTTTTCCAGACCCCACTAAAGCTCCCTGGGCTAACACCTCTTGTATACAGTCTATGCTGTATACAAATATACCATGCCTATAGCATGTGAAGTTTGCAGCATTTATAGCAGTGTTGACTCTCAAATGTCTTTGACAAGTCTCATGGCACGCATCCATACTTTTAAATGTCCAACTCCTGGTGATAAGGGATTGACAAGATCTTTAGCAGTAATTTTTATGTATGCATCTAGTCTTCATCTGTAAAAAATGCTTAAAATTATTGCTCATATGACTTCCAAAGACTCAGATCATGAGAAGCTAACATTTCTTTTTTAAAAAAATCCCATAATTGCTAAACCAATCTGGTGATCATCTGGGCGTTTGTCATAGTGTTTATTAATGTCTGGAATTCACGTGTTGTGTTTGTCATTTAAATTGTCTGCAACACACTGAGGAGGCATCTTTTTAACCCATTTTTAGAAAGGAAACTGAGGAAGACTTTGGTGGCAAAGGGAGAACATGCCCGGCGTGATGCTTACAGCATGTCCAAGATGTCCTCCTAAGCCGGCCCTTTCTGCAAGGCTGATGGCCTGAAAACCTATAGAGAACAATGCAAAGTGACACTCAGAAATTCAAATTTCAGCCTTTTCCTCACTCAGCAGCATTTCATTACTACTGATGTTTGTGGTGTATAATTCAACTTACAGTTGTATCGGAATGTTAACTGGAGTATCCACATGTCTCTGGCAAACGATGGAGCCAGCAGTTACCCTCACACCATGGGGATGTCTTTAGGAGACAGCTGTTTTCCTTAGTGACTTTTACTGATTATATATCTATACCGCATATTTTGAGCAGTGCTGGTTAGAAAAAATTGTTTGGACATGTCTTTGGTTTCCTCTTTTCACATGCCACCTCGGAAAAACAAAATTAGGGGAGAAAAAGAGAACTGAAAAAATTCCCCTTTTTTTGCCATTGCAAGAAGGAAGGATGAACGAAAAGGAGAGGCAAAAAAGGAAATGTTTTGGTGTTTTTTTTCCTATTAAAAAAAAAGAAAACTATGAAAACATAAAGCCAGCTGAAAATGAAATGTGCACAGCCTCCTGCGCATTGGTTCAGCCTGTAGTTACCACCAAGGGTCAAGTGCTTCTTGTCAAGGCATTTTCTAATGCCTGGACCTTTTCGTAACGTCAAGAGGTGCTATTTGCTTAATAAATGTACAAACATGTCGTTAAACCTGTTAGAACACAGCTTCTGCTGTATTTCACTGAATGAACAGTGGGGAAAGTGGCAACGTTTCTTGTGTAATGCAAGAGCACATGGTTTGCTGCTGGATGAAGGGGACTCGGTGCTTTTCCTAATGCAACATTGCCAGCAGGGATGCTGATCTCAAAAGTAAACCTCCTTGACTGCTCATTTAGGAAGGAGCGGACTAGTAATAAAATTGGCAGGGATCTCCAAGCAAGCATGTTAAAATTGAAAGCCAGTGCACAAAGAGATACGCTTTGTAGCGCAGCAAGAAGTCTCTAAACCAGTTAATTACTGAAGTTTTGTGAGAAAAATAGTGTTTATAGCTTATGATAAGTTGTGTCAGCGTTTATGAAATCCTTTTGGTTAGTGTTTTCTACTCATTTTCTCTAATGTTTGCTAAGTTTTAGCATATGTTGTTGTAAATCCAGACAGAGTCACAGTGTGAATGGGGAACTTTGTTTAAGCGTGTCGCAGTATTTCTCTGGCATCCAGTTTCTGGTAGCTACTGAGAGGTCTGGGATTGCTGAGCACACGGGGCTGGCCATGCTCTAAAGGGAAAGTAAATTAGTTTCACGTGAATATATTGTCATTTTCTTCAAGGGTGTAAAGCCTCAGGGTAACTGAAGGGTGAAGAATGACAAAACTGGGACCTGCAATTTTTTTTTTATCCAAATGTTTTAATTATTGTCTTGAAGTCTTCACCAAATCCGATAAGTAGGGTGGTGAAAATTAAAGAACTGATCTTCATTTCAAATCTATACTGGTAAAAAAAAGTTCCTAACTATTTATAACGATAAGGCTTGTCATTGAAACATGAAATATAACAGAGCTTGGGGCCTCGTAGGTTAATGATAACTCTTCCATGAGCATTTTATTCACAGTCTCAATTATAATTCCATGTGCTTTATCTTTCACATACGTAGCTAAACCCTTTTAATCTTTAATGAGTCAATTTGTCTTAATTCAGTAGCTGTAGAGTTCTTTGTGGAAGAAGTGAGAATTTCGTTATCAGCTCTAGGTCTACAGAAAGTTACATCCTGGGGATGCAGAGGAAGCGAGCAGAAAGCTCCGCTGCTGTGGGTACATCAAGGGTGGATGTGGTGGAGGTGTTTTTTCCAATTTAAAAGCATCTGTATTGAGTAAGGCCACTGGCTTTTTTTCTCAGGTGATGTTGGATTTTTTGCAGCTGCTGTGCCCTTTCAGGAATTTTTATCCACTTTTTAGCTTCGATAATTCTGCTGGCCTGAGTTTGAAGTTTTCTCTCTAGCCTGTTTCTGCTGAATGTTTCTGTATGGTTTATTTCTGTCAGCTTTGTTATTCTACCATGCTGGCCCTGTTCTCCCTTTTACCAAGACCGACAATAACACCTTTCTGTAGAGCTTTTCAACAGAAATTTCTCGTCAAATGAAACTTTTCACAATAAGCACAACCGTTTGTCAACTTTTTTTTTTTAACTAGAAAAACACGGAAGTATAATACTTGTTGTAGTTCTAAAAAATGAGCTTTTTTATAAACTGATAGCTTTTCATTGAATATACCAATGAATTTCCCCCCCCCTTTGACATTTTTCTAGACAAAAAGCAGCTCTGCAGCCAAGCACTTGCTCTTCTGCTTAAAGCTAGCTGGAGGACGCTGGTCTTTTTAATTATTGCTTTATCCCCTCTCACCTTGACCTAACTGTGCCCTGGCAGGGAATGTTTGCCTACCTCTAACTGATTTACAGCAGATGTTAGTGGTAATAAATTATATCCCACTTCCCCCAGCTCTTTTTTTTTCTAGAGCTGCTTGAATGTTTTCAAATGAAAAGTCTCTCAATCTTAAAAGGCATTTTTTTCAAAATGCCTATTTTGAGGGTTTATGAATATTTTCCCTTTTTTCCAGTTACACTGAAAAGCAAAGGCTGCACTTTATTCTTTTCCTCTATTTTTGCTTTCCTTTTGCTACTGGAAAGAGTTGCACTAAGGGGAAAATACAAGAAAAGGGAAGGTGAAAAAAAATGTGACAACAGAAGAACTTCTATGGAAAAAAGTGAATAACTGAAATAGCTCACTGGCAAAGCACATGGAACAAGAAGGAAAAAAAAAAAGTCCAACCCTGACATGTTTTAATTTTTCCCTGTTTTTCCACCACTTCCCTCCTGACATCATCAAGCAACCATTTGGTACTTGTTTCATGTAGCACGTGCTAGGCAAGGGGAATGACTTCATGCCTCTAAAGCCAAGCCTTTGTTCTACCAGCTATTTGCGCAGATGCTGCCACCAGCGCTCCAGTCACGCTCGCAGGGACCGACCTCCATCACCGGCCTCACGCATCCTAAAAAGTAGGAGGTGAATGACTGGGAACGTGAGGACCCAACTTGAAAGATGTTTCCTGACTCAGAACTGGGCTGGAGACCAGAGGAGATTTCCTGAGGCAGGGATGCCCCAAAAGCCCTCTTCTCCACCCCAGCTCTGCTGCCAGGCTCCCTGCGGTGTCGCTTGGCCAACACAACCTATCTCAGTAGACCAGGCGTGATTTCCAAGCCTGGCCGCTTCCAGGGAATGCTGTAACCGATGCTGGTTTGCCAGAGCTTCTGTCTTTGAAATAATAAGCAGAAATACACCGTGAGTAGTAGAAGGTGCTGAAGGAAGCCTTTTCCTATAATGCTCCTATTTTGTTCCTGTTGGTACCCTAATATAATGATATAGGTTAATATCGCATGTGGGACTTACATTAAGGCTATTTCAGATGAGTTAATTGCCAGTGCTTAAGCAAGGGCACCAGTCAGTGGATATTACCTCTGTGTCTAATTACTTCCACCAGCAAATGGCAAAGTGAAATTCAAGGTACTAATTTTTATCATTTTTTTGAACCAGAAAATCTGAAGACGCGGCATTTCCTTTCCAACATGCTATATAGGCAGGACTGTCCCAAAAAGTCAATTTTAAGAGAGAAGAAGCATTTTTGGAAGCAGGCCCTTGCCTTAGGAGTCAGTGACCTCTGAAAAGCAGTGAAGCCTCCAGTTGTCCTCCTACAGAAAACACAGTGAAGTCCCCACCCCGTAAACACACAGGGGTTTGGGGCGGAGGGTGCTTGTAGTGCTGTGGATTTCAGTTGGACGACTCTCACGTGAACGTCACTTTATTAATTACATCTGTGGGAGCAAGGTGTCAGCTCTATGAAATATTACTGCTGCTTCTTACTGTTGTAGCTAGCTAAGAGTTTTACATTAATAGTTTAACCAAGGTAGATATAAAAGAAATCAATTAAGAAGCCTCAAAGAAAAACAAGAAGTGATGTTGTTAATGTTGGGGAGTGAACCACAAGACACAAAGAGCAAAGTCTGTATTCCAGAAACAAGCAACTGAACAGGCTTCATCTTACTTTTACTAAGGACTGCAGGGTTTGATCCTCAATTCCTTGACAAAATGGCATAAAGGGTGTTTTCAGACTCCCCTGTTCCTTTAAGAATGCTCTCCCTCTAATTTCTAAGGTGCCCCCCCATCCCTGCTGCACCAGCCCTGGAGTAAATCATCACTGGTACCCTGCAAGTATCTCACAGACAACCATATAAATCTTGCGTTACAGCAAAAGAGAGGGGAAAAAACGAGTAAAACTAATTCAGGACTACCAGGTAGCCACGGTTGGTGGCACACAGGCGTTCAGGCAGGTTGCCCTGCTGCTGCATCTCCTTCTCAGAGGAGGAAAATCAAACACGTTTTAACTAAAGCATCACTATGTAGAAATAAAGTGAGGAAAATATCCTCGCCAGAGCAGCGAGGGAAGGAGAAGGCAGGGTTGAACACGGGGCTGCTGCTCAGGCTTCCGAGCGCTCAGACTTCGGAGCCCCCCGGGCAGCTCGTGTTTCCAGCGTTGCATATCTGATTTCAGCCTCAGGCACGGGCAGGCTAAGGGTTAACGGGAGACGCAGCACGTTAACTGTATCTGTGGAGATTATGGCATGTTTATCCAGTGTTCAGATTTCCTGTCTGAGTGTTTGGATTTCCTGAAATTCCTGCTATCAGCCCCAGTGCTGTCCACTGAGCAGACCTTTTTCTCTCTCTGGGTTTTTTTTTTCCCCCTTCTTTTTTTTTTTACTTTGCTCACATGGTAGGTTTTCCTTCCTGCTCTCTTTCCAGTTGTAGTGCCTGTGTCTCCTCACCGGTCAGGACATTTATGGATGCAGATCAACACTCTTAGACTCCAGAACTCTGGGGATCACCGTACATTGGATTTCCTTTTTTATTATCATTATTTTATTCCTCTTTATTTTATCTTTTTGTGGCAAGAAAACCTGAAGAAACATGCTCTTTTTCAGCTGCCCATGGGAGAATATGTTTTAGTCTGAGATGGAACAATGGCCTTAGGTTTGAGGACCAAATCTGGAATGGGAATTCAGACTGCACGCGTCCTGGTGAGTTACAGCGCGTTGGGGCTGAGCGTGGTTGGTAACGAGCAGCTCCGAGACAGGGACAAAGGCTGAGCGCGTCCATTCAATGCGGCTGCTGAGCAAACTGCAAAAAGCAGATGGGTGAAGCTGAAGTTAGAACTTTTTCCAAAAAAAACAACTGAAGTCCATTTTTAATTCCTAAAAATACACGCTGCTCTACAGCCCAGATAACGTCTAGGTGAACTTTACTGTAGCAAAATGTTTAAGGCCAGATTCTGCGAGTCCTTACTCATGCAAGTAACTTTTACTCACGTAAACAACCTCAGTGACTTTAAAAAGAGCTCATGTAAGAAAAGACTTGCAGAATGGGGCCCACATGAAGTAAATTGCAACGTCTCGATCTCAGCAAAAATTAATCTTAAAAGAAAAATGAGAATTTTCTGAGTGTCTTTGCATGTTTCTTTGGCCTTTTATGTTTTATTGTTGATCTAGATTTAAGTTTTAAGAAGAATCCATGTGCCAACTATTTCTCCTATTGTCTCTTAAATAAGTTTGCAGTAGGAGTGAAAACGTATTTCATGCAGCAATGTTCCGGGAGGCCAGAAAGGGGCTTTCTGTTGTTGGAGGGAAAATGCTGAGTGCTATGCTGCTCTGAATGAACTGGAAAGCTGCATTCAGACATGAGGCTTAGCTAAGGTTTTAGCTTCGTTTTTGGATGTGAGAGTCCATGACGGCATTATTAGCCTTAGGTGGTTTTAGTTAAGCTGCTGTCACAAATGCAACGAGTTGACCAGTCTCAAAATCAGTGACTCAGCATTTGAAAAGAAAAAGTCTTCTTTTCAGACCTCGTTGAAGCAGATTTCATTGCTGGCACCCATGGAAGTGTTGTTGGAGTAAGATGTGGAAGATAAAGCATCACCACTGTTGCAACTTTTGTTCTGTCCCGTAGCTGGAGGCTGTGGTTTGCGCTGAACATTCCTGAGCTGCTCCTTGGAGCTGCTCCAGGGATTCGGTTCTCTAATTTTAGGGAAAAAGCTTGATTCAGAAATTGCTTAGATGTTAGGAAACTGTAGGTAAAACAGCTTTCTATAGTAATTTTACTTTAGCCCTGATTTTCATTAGACTATCAAAAATGTCCTGAATCCCAGTATATAATACTGCACATCAATCAAGAGACTTTAACTTTTAAATTCTTGGGGTTTAGCAGGAGAGAATACTTTCTTTCCTGTTTTACACCAATAAAGGGAAAG
>NW_009208094.1:64615-85205 GCF_000690835.1 Fulmarus glacialis
AGCTTCCAAATCTGAAGTTTTAAACTAATTGCCTGGTGTGCCAGCTTTCCGCACAACCCTTTGAATGTGATCCTGCTGCTCTTCTTCAAGGTTTCCTTTGGTATCAGTGGAAGGTTTGTGTGAGACCAGCCAGACCAAACTCAGTCTTTTCTGCCTGCAAGCCTTCAGGAATTCAGTTTTAATTATTAACATGGGGCAACACTGAAACTGATGGTATGTTATGCATTGAAATGTTGGTCCTTGCTGTGTACATAGGTTTGTAGGGGATTGACCCCCAAAAAATGAAAGGGAGGACAAGGAACCCCTCACCTGAGTTAGACGGGACCCTGGTGCCCTGCCTTGTGGTTAACATGCAATTTGGTGGTCTGTGGTCACAGATGCGATTAAACTGGCTATAGCAGAAATGTCCTCCTCTCAAAGCTGGCAGAAGAGTCAAAATGTCACCAAATACCAGTGAACCGCAGAAAGTACGGAGTACAGACGAGGACTCAGGGGAAATAAGAAGACTTGTCTAGGTCTACCCAAATCTCCTAGCTTTGGAACTTTTGCTGGCTTTCCAAGGAGCAGGAGGCTTGGGACTGGGTCGGTTGTGGGGTTTTTTCCCCCTTTTTTGTAAGACTGTCAGAAATTTCTGGTCTCAGTCAGGTTGGAAATGCTGTGGGAATAGTTTTTCTGGTGGTATTTTGGTATTTCCTCTTCTGCTCACACCCAGACCAGGAAGTGCAGAAGCACAACCTTCAGCTCATTGTGTACGTGTTTCTTTTTATAAACCTGAATTCTCTTCCCTCCCATTTTTTTTTTTCTGCTTTTTTTTTTTCCCCTGAGAGCCCTCACATAGGTTTAAGGTTCTGTTTGGTTTAGACTGTGGCAATTTTTTATACCTCTTCATAACTATATCAAGCACTAAATAGTTCCTTAATAAGTAATTATCACATCAGTTTTGAATTATCTAAGTGCAATATTCACAACTTGGCTACCCATGGCCAATAATGTTACTGTGCCAATATCCCCCAGTAGCTTTTTCTGCTGGCATTTACTCCTGTACCTTCAGCAGCATGAGGACTAACTGGCCACTAAGACCTACCTACTCAGTTGCCCTGAAGAAATTCTGCAAAAGGTCATTTTTTTTGGTAACCAACTGCACCATTAAACTCTCTAAGATTAGACACTTCATGCTTTAATGTTCTTTCCCTCCCTCTTTTTCCCTTTCTGCATCAGTGAGGAGGTTCGACTTGTGTGCCCTCACTCCATGTGTCCACCTCATTCACCATCACGACTGCCAGTCGTCCTGCCTTCCTTGCTGTTGTGGGCAAGTATGGATAAACAGTTTTGACAGGCATAGAGTCCTGCAGAGTTAACTTCATACGCACAGTGATGTTTCTCTGATCAGATGATAAATGGACCAGAGGAACTAAACCACTTTCACTGAAACTGTTCCCCACATCCAAAGCTTTTAAGCCCTCCTTCTCGCATTGTTTTCCGCAAAAAAGCAAAGAACGCAATTTTGTTTCGTACCTGAGCAAAGCGGATCACATTTGGATTTCAGCTTTTCCCTCAAGACTCTTCTAGTCACCTTGTAGAGTCTTTAATCTGCCATTTTTTAACTGAAAATAAACTTAAGATGGATCTTAAAGTTGGCCCATAGCAAAATAATTATCTATATTTCCACTTGGGTCCACTCTCATGAGCACTACATGAACAGGTATGCCAATCCTGTTTGGAGACTGTCCCCATGTAGGATTGGGTTTGTAAGACAATTTGCTCCTCAGCGGCTTTGTAGTCCTCAAAAATACAAGGAAATGCAAGCAAAGGGAAGTTAATTTACTTCACTACAAAACGCTGTAATTTAAGAAGATTGAAGCAGAGGCAATGGAATTACTGAGGGGTTTTGAGCTCTGTGCTTGTTTTGGGGTGTTTGTTTTTCGTTGCTGTTGGCTCTGAGTCTCTCTCTTGGGCTTTGGGGAGCTGCAGTGCTTCAGAGAGGGGGCACGAGGTGGGGGAACGACAGTATGGTTCATTATTTCAGACGCTGATTAGCAGCAGGGCTCAGCCTGGACGATGTATCAGTCTCCTCCCATGTGGTACCCACGAGCCAAGCTCCATCCATGGTGAGCAGGGTGTGGTGTGAAGCTCCTCGCTCGTTCCCCCCCAAACCCCAAAGCCGGGTTCAGCCCCGCCGAGAGGCAGCGATGCTTTTCGTGTATCCTCCTCTATCTTGGCTGGAGTTAACAAAATCCATCTGCCTCTCTGAGTCAGCAGAAAAGTATTCGGTTTTTATAAGAGTTAAGGGACATGGGATAGGGCAATGTCAAAGCGCAGAAGTCTTCCCCCGGCTCGGCGTTTGCACGGCACGCACGGAGAGGAGGTCACGTTTTCGGTTCCCATTCACCAGACAAGCTGATTTACACCAGCGGAGGACTTGGCCCGTGGCGTACATGGCCACGGCTGTCGAACAAGGCTCCTTTCATCTGCAGTAAACGCGAACAAATGTGCAAACGGCAACAACCAGCGCGCACCGCGACGCAGCGGCTGCTAACAGTTTGGAAAAGTCGAAAGAAAACTCTATTTTCTTCTCATCAAAAGCAAAATGAGGAAGCCTCCCCCCTCCCCTTCCGCCCCCACCGCTACCACCCTGGCTCGAGCAAGTTGATCCGTAGGTATTTGTGTGGGGGTTTGTTCTCAGCGGTTAACCACATAACAATTTGAAGCATGTGGCTAACTCAAAAGAAACTGCCTTTAAACGTTTGCAGACTGTAATTGCGTTAGGGAGAGCGGAGCCCTGGCTGGGGGCTGCAGCAGGAAGCCCTGAACATCCCACAGCAAGGTCCCGCAAAGAGGGAAAAAAACCTGATTTTCTCTCCAGGAGCTTCTCTTCTTGCCGATGCTCTGCAGCCAGGGCCAGATGTTCCCCACCTCTTGTTTCATGTCTTTATTTGGTGTGTCAGGGTGAAACAAAACGGAGGGAAAAGGGGTGGCGATGAGAGTGAGGGCATTTCAGCACACAGCTTTCATAAATAAAGCCTGAGGAAAAATAACAAACAAATTGGAGAAGCTTTGCTGTGAAGCCGAGCGCGCCTGAGGCCGTCGGGCGATCCCCAGGGGAAGCGGTGAAAGGCGTGGGGCTGGAGAGCCAGGCTCCGGGGGGGGATGGCAAGGAGCAACCCTGCTCGGGGTGGTAAAATGCCCCAGTCGAGCTCTTCCATCCCTCAAAACCTGAATTTGTTGAGCAGGGAGGAAAGGCTGGAGGGAGGACGTGTGCGAATGAGAGGTGAGCAGTTGTGCTTGCAGGGGTGAAGATCCCAACACCCACACGGTGCCACAGCACTCGTCATCACAGAGCCATAGTAAGCCACACAGGGGCTACAGTAACATCCAGTTCTGAAGAACTTGGAGTTTAAAGAAACCAATAAAACTAAGATTGCAATATTTCCCTATGGGAGGAGATGCCTGTGAGACGTTCTGCAAGGGGTTTGTGACTCCCAAAGGTCACGGGCTTTTAATTTCCATCCATTTCCAGTGCATCCTCACTCCGAGATTAGGAGAGCCTCTCCTTGGCTACAAACAGAAATGCTCCTAAGTGTTCATTGTACAAATAAAATAGTGTAATTAAACTTCTTCACCCAGCTGCAAGCCTCATTTGTAATTCAGCAGGTAAAAATACCGTACCTGTACAATCACCAGAATGGCCCCTGATCCTGGAAAGCAAATGACTTTTGGAGTGTGGCCTTAAGGTTGAAAATTCAACCTGCTTTGGAGGAAGGACAAATAAGGCCTTGCCAAGTCTTCTCTCTCGGTTACAGCAGCTGGAGCTGTGGCCTTGTGGCACAGGGATGGGATGGGATTGCAGCTAGAAAATGAGCTGTGCCCCAGGGTCCTGGGAGGATCTGCAACCACATGCATTTCTCCATATCTATTCTCCAGTCTGGGGAGAAAAGAAATCAGCTTTTAGTTAGTGGCTGAACAACAGCCCTGGGATTGCCACCTTCTGGCACTGAATTATGACGTGACCACGGGCAAGTCGTTGCATGGCACTACCCAGATCAGCAGCAGGAGAAGCGTGGCTGGCTTCCCCTTTCTTCTTGTTCATCCCTGGAGTAGCCAGAAAAGAGCGTGTAACTGGGAAATACAGGGCACAGGGTTGATGTGCTCCTCAAAACTACGGGGGCAAGAAGAGGGAGATGTCTCCTGCCAAGGCTGGTGGCAGCTGCATGCCCTTTTTATAGCAGTTGGCCAAATGCATAGAAAGCAATTTTGTTCTGGCCAGAACTGCCAGCCAGAGAGGCAGCAGGACGTTTCAGGCACTAGGACAAGCCTTATGGTATCTACATTCAGCATAACACCAAGCCCTTAGCATAATACTATGGTGCTATAGAAGAACACAAAAACATCTGAGCCAACTCTTCAGGTTCCTGTTTCCAGTAATGGCTGACATATGTGTAGGATGCAAGAGTTGAACAGGGAGGACATGTAGCAGTATTTTCCCAGATTATGGTCCCAGCTTTCCAGGATCTCAGTTGGAGGACTTTCTGAGTCAGAGCTCATACTTAGGATGTACTTGTCCTGCAGCTATTTGCAATAAGGATTTGTAGGCTTTGTTCTACTTAAACTAATAGACACTTTAAGCATCCATTAAAAAAAGGTTTATATGGGTACAACAAATTGGGAGACAAAAATGGGTAGACAAATTCATGGAAGGACTTTTGTACTGAATTTACAGCTATTAAATCATTACTGACAGTGAGGGTCCAATCCTAGTCTCCTACCTGATTTATAGCAGTGTTACAAACTGAATTTAGTGGAAATATTCCAGGTTTATTTGTGGGTCAATAAAATCTATGCTGGCACCATGGAACTCATACGTTTATTTTAGCTAATTTAGTGTTGAACTATATTGCTATTTTCCTTCTGCACTCAAATCCAAGCACTTCAGTAGTGACCCAAATTAATATGCTTACTGATGTAATCATTTACCTAATGGTATATTTCTCATAAAATGTGTAAGACTGCATTCTCTGCTGATGTGGGATACTGGCTCTATCCATCTGATCAGAGGCAGGTTGTAGCTGCATATCATTTAATAATTATTTCAGTAGGTGTCTTTTTATTCCTGTTCATAATTAGTAGCTGAGTACTTAGCAGAGCTTGTCAGGATTAGAAATTCTTACAATTCAGTAGTTATCTATATTCATGAAAAAAGAGGATCTCTACCTTGTTAGAATAATTTCTGAAGATACTTTATTAAAACTAATGGGCACCATAATTCTACATTAAATGTAGAGCTCTTAAATTATTATCAACCACCAAGGTATAATTCTGATCTTACACTTGTCCTAGATTAATGTCACAATCTGACTCCAGATTTAATGAATGGTTAATTAGCCAGAATCTCGATCCCACAGGTCATTTAAAGTTTATCTTTTTTTTTTTTTCTGTGTTTATGAAGTTGTGGTTGAGAAGGAGCTATCATGTTCACGTGTTGACCAGGATGGGGTTAAAAATCTACTTCTGACCCAAGATGATCTACAGCTGGTATTTGTTATCACCACCTAGACAGACAAATGGGATTTGGCTCAGTTGAAATGAATTTCCTTACCATTGAGAATATTAGACTTAAAGGGTGTCAGTAGCAGCAGGAACAAGGATAAAAAGGTGATTGTAAGTCATGTTTTGCTCCTGTATGCCGGAGCCATACAACAGCCTACCTGGCACCTGGTCTGAATTAGAGAAATTGCTCGACTGTTTAGATTTATGTTTTTCCCCCCAGAATTCCTAGGAAGCTCAGAACAGTAATTACACAGTCCCCCCTGTAGGGCGGTATACATATGTATGCACATGGTATATCATAAACTCCTACGCTTCGTTCCTTCCATTGCCTTCAAGCGTAGAGAACAGCCTGGCTGTAAGGTTCCTCTTCAGCCAGAAACCTCCTTGCCCCAAGGATCATTTCTAACACTAATTCTACCCATTTTAAAACTGTTTCATTTCCCAAACAGTCAGAAGGCCCTAAGCAGCTCCTTCTCAAGGCTGGGATCTGCAGTAGGCCCATGTCCTGTGAGTCATATCAGCAGTTTCCTAAGCCAAGTCCTCCAATTGCTACAACTTGAGCAAGAGAGTTAGACTTACAAGTAAACTCCTACAATAGATTTGCACCATTAGGCAGATCAGGTACAAGAGGGGACAGGACATGATCCCAACCAGTGAGACCAGGTTTAGCCTGACCCTAAGGAAAAGGAGTGTTAGACAACACTTTTTCATGATGTTGGATGCCGAAGGACACCTTATCATTTAAGGGAATCTTATTCTTGTTGTGATTTACATCCTGGGAGAAAAAAAGAACTTATATCATGGAAATTTAGATCATTTAAGTGGAGTTTAAATAACGTGTTACTGAGAACTCTGCAATATTTGTAGCCTGGTCTCTACGAATGAGGCTGAGGCAATTGCACTGTGTGTGCACATGTCCCCCCAACACTTTGAACCCCCTTCAACCAAGACAGATGGAGGAACGCAGGTCTCAAGTGCTCCTACACATTTTGTAAAAACAGGCAGATGGCTAGAAGAAAAAAACACTGTTTGTACCCTCTGACTACCTCTTCCCCAAGGGAAAAGCCACAACTACTGTGAGACAAAAAGAGAATTTTCATGGGAGTGCAGAACAGCTTCCACAGGTATTTGCCCTTCAGGCTGCCTGTGTGGGGTTTCAGCTCTCCCGAGTCCTCTTGGTGTTCATGCAAACCTGCATGTGCCAGCGAGGCTTTAGGAGCAATAACAATTAGGTGAAAGACACCTGTTGTTATTTATCCCAGTACTTAAATTCTCTCTCCTTGGAAGAAATACCTTCTTGCAATATCACAGGCCATTAAACCACCATGTTAATGTGAAAAGCGTTTCCTGGGGATAATAATATCCTGACATCAGTATTGCTTGCATACTAGTGCTGGCTGCTAGTACAGTGGCAACGTTTTGCTTAGACAAGCAATACCAGGAGAGGACCTTGTTTGCTAAAGCTGGCCATTGTAGATAAAAGCTTAAATCAGTAATTTTCAAAAGCTAGTTGCCTAAAATTCAGAGCCTCAGCTCATACCAAAGTCCTGGATAAATTATTTCAATGTCCTTTTGAAAGTGAGGTCAGTTATTTCAGTCCACTAATTAGGGTTTCGGTAGACAAGAGTTCAGCACTTCCTCTTGAGTTTCCCAGTGCAAGGCAATGTATCTCAGTCCTGAGCTGTGGAACATTTGTTTTTATAATTCAAGGGCCTTTCTAAATAGAAATCATCAGCTGGGCCAGACTGTTGAAGACAAGTCAATTTGCGTCTCGGAGGAAGACACAGGGCTCCCTCCAGAATGTGAACTTAGACGGGAAAGAAACTCAGATCCCCAGAAAGGACCGCTTATTGCTTTCGCCCCTTAGCACCTCCAGCCATCTGCAACGTGTATTAGTTTACCAGGTTTAGCAGGAGACGAGTGGTGGTCACGAACACCAGAACTGAACAGTCTGATCCAGCTCCTACTCCAGATGCAAACTGCAGCGGGCTTTGCTCGCTGTATCCCACAGATACAAGGCAAGGGAGGAGGAAGGACCACAGTGACCAGGCAGCATCTGCCTGAACGCAGGCAGCACCCTCTGGTTTCGACAGTAGTTATCACGAGAAAATATGTTTCTGCTTTGTCCTTTCCTGTGCATGACAAAAACAAACAAGATATTTGTTTCCCAAAAAGGAAATACGTTCATTCTGGAATGCACTGGGCAGATCAGGTTCTTCTAAATACTGAAGGATACATATGTGGGATTTCAACATTTTTAAGCCCTTCCAGGATATTTGTGCAATACTGATTGTGTCAGTTACTGCACTGTTTTTGCCGCAAACAGTAGACCTGATGTAGGGAAATCATTTGTGCTGTTAATGTAGTCTTTCTTAGAAGCAGAAGCTATTTGCAAGATCATAATTTCCCTCACACACACTATTTTTAATTGGGGAAGAGTTCTCTCAGAGGATTAATAGTCTTACTTCTGTTCACATCTGCGCAGTATTTTCCCGATCAGGAGATCAAGAGAAAGAGGATCTGAGCAACTGCTTCTCTAAGTAATAATGAAGAGAGAGCTGTGCAGTAAATCATAATGTGCAAGAAAATAAAAAACAAAATTTGGCTGGAGATTAATGACTGGAATGGGACTTACTGAATTAAATTGGATCAGATGTTCCCTGGAAAAAAATCTGAGTTAGATTCACAGTGCTCTATGGTTTTGGTTTTGTTTTTCACAAAGGAAGATTTAACTTGACTGTTTTGTAACTACTAACAATTTCTAGGCCTTGCAGAGCGGTCTTGGGGGCCTGCAGGAGAGGACAGGTGCTGGCTGGAAACCCTGGTCCCGCTCAGGCAGAGGAGGGAACTGAACATGGAGCCTCCCCAACACAACGCCATTAGCTGCTCAAGTGCTACAGGGGGCATCACATTTTACAAGATATGAAGGGTTGACTTAGTTCCCACCCAGGGGCAGATTCATGATTACAGGTCTGCTACAGAGACAGATACCCCTGAATTATCAAAGGCTGCAATCAAAGCCCAGTTGCACCTCTCCTGTTCCTTGTTAGGTGGTTTAGGTGCCTCCTTCTTACTGTGTCTTCTTCTGTGAACCCACTTTTAAGTGTCCAGCTTCCAGATGTTGGCTGAAGAGACATATGGGCAGCTGACTCAGGCTTTTGAATTTTCCCAGGGACTAAGGCACCCAAACCCTACACTTGGCTTGGTGTTTCAGTGCCTGATTTGCTTGTGACTCCAACCTCAAGCAGCAAAACATTTGCGCTTCTAACACAGTTCACTGAAGAAACCGACTTAAAACTGTAAACCAGTGATGGGGACTGATGTTTCCCGTTGGTGTTGGTGGTTTTTTTAATCAGAGATGTCTCTTGTTTTGTCAAGATCCAGGCTCAGTTCATGAATATATCAGAGGAAGGAAACCAAAGCTGCATAAATTACCACTGATCATGCTAGAGATACCGAATCTTTTCCCCCCTTTTACTAATTTTATTTGCTGAACTGAAAGTGAAACAGATCCCTAACATGACAGATAAAAAGGCCCACCTCGGCAGGCGCGATGCTGAAGGTAACGCACATACCTGCCTTCTCGCCTGCTCTCAGGCACCTGGCAGCTCTGCAGCACTGGGTTTAGTGACTTTGCCTCATTAACTCAGTTTCCTTAGGCTTTTGTAAAAAATGGACTTAACAATTGTTGCCTAAAGCCAGAAGAATAAGAGCAAGGCTACGTTATTAAAACCCACAATGCAATACCATTTTAAAATTCATCAAAGTGCTCAGAACAAATTCTCCAGAGATTGGGGGCTTAGTCATCCCAGGTTTCTCCAGCTCATTTAGATAATTGCCCCTTGAAATAGTTGTCTTTCTCTTTCTTTTTTTTTCTTCTCTTTTTTTAACACTGGCACTTGGCAAGTATTCACTGAGCAGGCAGCTCAGCTCCACAGCTGCAGAAGGGCAGAAGAAACTTCAAGATTCCCACCATGCACATCTCTACTTTCTATAATGTGAGCCAACCACATCTGAGTGCATCCAAAACAGTCATCTCACTGTCATTTGCTGAGATATTAGCAACTCATTAGCCAGTTTAACTAATTAATACATTGGTAAAATTCATTTCTTTGTAAAGTGATTTACTAAATAATAGGAGATGTTTAGAGAGTGTAATGTGTGAGTTATTCAGTATTTTTAACTATGATCAGGGCCTGGAGACACTCAGTCTCAATGTTTTCCCACCTTCTTCAAAACTGTGTGATTTGATTGCTTCTGTCTCGGTATAAATTCATGCTGTCACCAAGAAAAGCAGTCGAAGTACCGTCACGTGAGCGTGTTCAGGAAACCGATACAAATGAAACTGAAAAAAGAAGGTTATTTTTCAGCTGCATCATTCCTGTCTTGGTAAAAATAGAAAACTTTTATATTACAGCATATAATTTTGTCGTATTTTATTTTTGTAACTTTTTCTATCCAAGAAAATCTAAAGATTATTATAACTTCCCATTAGATTGCCAGTGGAAAGTATGCCAGCATCCACGGTAGTGCACCAATAGGTATTTTTTTCTGGTGATTTCCATTAAAAGTTTCATTTTTAAAAATTTATTTTCTTCCTCCTGGTACCTCTTCTCAAATGTAGAATTAGAGGTACGATCTTTTATCTGCTTACGGTATGGTTCAGGCAGAAATAAGAAGGCCTTGCTGCAATGCACTTAGGGCATACAGCATCTTTGGGGTAGGTGTCTACCTCTGGGCTCGGCACCCTCCTCTCTCTCTTTTAGTCCGTAGAATGAAAGAGACAGTTTAGGCTGTGATTCATCTGACCTTTGTAGACATCTACTTCAGTATCTCTATTTTAAACATCTACTTTTGTAGGATGAGGTGAGCTGCAACCTAGTTTCAGTTGTCTCTATTGACTGTATCATCAGTAATGATAAGGCAGCCTGGAGTGAGCAGCCCAGGCGAAGACACTTTGTCAGATACATCCCACGTTTACAGCCTAAAAGTTGAGTCAGAGCTCACTAAAGTGGATGTAAAGAATTCCATTTACATGGCCTGAGTATGGATCAAGTTTTAAAGGTTCTGTTCTGTCACCTATTCGAGTTAATCTCATTTTTCTGTATAGATAGTACATACGATTTCGAAGAGCATGCTTATGTATCTGGGCATGACTCACTATAGAGGTAGATGCAGACATGAAAAACAAAAGAGGAGGATATTTAGGAACATCTTTGTATTCCTTTATTGCTGTTTCTGTGTGCCTTGTATTTTGGGATATTCTGTAGAGATGCTTTGATAGTTCTGCACTCCGCTGAAGGACAGGATGGCTAGCAGTATTATATGAGCCAAAATAAGTGGCATTTTCAAAGGGCTCCTAAATAGAGTGGTACTGCTTGCTGCATGCCGAAGGGGAAGGCATGAAAAACACAGCACTTTGAAGGGCAAGGCGGTACCAAGGCAAGAGGGGTTGGCAGAAGGCACCGTGGAGTCATCCTTGTGATCAAAGCCTGGCTCTGTACTTGAGACATCAGACTGAAGATGAGCACATCAGGCTTCTGCCACGAACTGGAGCCCGATGTGCTTATCTTCAGTCTGATGTCTCAAGTACAGAGCCAGGCTTTGATCACAGGGATATATAGTCATCCTACAAATATATATATGAGATATATTCATTAACTTCTGTGAGGTGTTCAGACACAAGGACAATGCAAGACCTTATTAGTGCCTGACTTATCCATGAGGGCCAAAAGCAGGAGGTGTGCCGCTTGCTTTGCTTGAGAGCTGCCGACACAGAGTAGAAAAGCTGCTGTGGGAAGGACATGGAAAGTTCATATGCACCAGACTTTTTGTGCAGAAACAAGTTGATCTTCAACACGGCTACACCAGATCTAGTTTCTAATTTTTATAATGACTTCTTCCTAAAAATACATTCAGCTAATGGTTGATATTGAATTCAGTCCACAATCAGTGGCTATTGAGAATGAGTGGGGGCAGTGATAAGAGGACTTGATGTCACATTCAGATTATATTATTAATCTATTATCCATATACTGTGTACAGGATATTTTGCTATAGACTATGTACTGAGTAAATAATTAAGCAGTGATTAACCTTACAGAGAAGGTGGGAAACACTCTCGTGCGTAATTAGCCCCTCACAGTCTTCAGAAACGGATTGTAAGTAACTCAAAATCTTGGACTGCGGATGGCAGCCTTGTCATCAAATATAAAAAAATACCCTTGACAAGATCGGTAAAAGCTCTCCAGAGGTCTGAAGCTGGGCAGCAGACACTCTGATTAGCTGCTGCCTCCACAAAATCAAAATTCTTCCCTGAGCTCAAGAAAGAGCCGACGGATGTAGTCAGCAGTGATAAAAAGGTCACTCTTAAGTGGATACAAGGAGATTTAAGTCACAATACCATCATCCTGAAGCCCTTAGACAAATAACAAAAGACAGGCTTCAAAGACTAGAGAGTCCTTCAGTCTAAATACTTACACAAATCTCTTTGTCATCTGTCTGAGTCTTAAAGAAAATTCACCTTTGAGTGAGACTGCAGAAAATTACCAAACAAGTACGCTTGTTGAGGGCCTCTGGCCCTCTATAGCAATGTGTTGTAACATCCTACACTGACAGTGTTGATATATTACAAAACTGTTGAGTCTTAGAATTACCATGTTTTGCAGCATGAATTCCTAAACCAGATTTAAGCTGTCCGGTGCAACTCTTCTACAGCACTTGAACAGCCCAAATATCCTATCATGATAATTTCATAATCATATAATAATCATATCATCAGATGAGGGTGAAGGACTAATTTCCATTCTAACAGAAATGCCATCTCCTAAAACTAGATTCTTTTTTAATCAGCTGTTATTTCTAAGAATACTGTCCAAGCAACTATCTGAATTTTTAAGTTGATTTTCCATACATATTCAAACACATAGGTATTTCAAGATGAATGGAAGAAGGCTCATACTTTGCCAATATATTTAAAAGTTCAGTGGAATGACCTGAGGATTAATAACCCTCTCAGCCTGACATCAATCCAGTATAAAACAGTGGAATGGCTAATTCCAGGCACTATTCATAGAGGACCAGAGAAAAGTAATGCAATTCATGCCAATCAAGATGGAATTAAGGAAGATATATTTTATTTCAAGAAAGCTATCTTGATATTTTTGAGGTTTTATGTTTTCCTGAAAAAAAATCAATAATTTTTTACTTATAATACGTATGGTGTAACACTTACGAACTTTGGTAGAACTTCGGTAGAACTTCTGGCACTGAACAACATTTTGATTAAGAAATTAGAGTTACCTAAAGTCATCACTGTAATTACGTAATAGATTAAAAACTAAGCAATTGACATTTCTCAGAAACCATTACAAATAGGGACTTATCATCAAGAGGCTGTCAGTCAGCTCGTCAGGGTCACTCCAGGGCTCTATGCTGGGTTCGACGTTGTAATCGGCAACTTGTAAGGGAAACACAGCTATCGCTGGTAAAATGAGCAGTTAATGCATGGGGCAGTTGTAAACCCTGAGCAGAGCAGGCGGTCAGTATGCTGTGATCTGACCATGCAGTGCACAAGGTGAGATGAAACAGAAAGACAAGTCGTAGATGTTGTGACAAGAAATCCAGTCCTGGTGGTCGCCAGCCTCTCTGGTTTTTGCCGAGTCCTGCCTTTCCCTGCCCTGAGCGCTCAGACCAGGCCGTGACCGTGCAATGCATTTTGCCCTTGGATTCCCAAAGCTCAATTACAGCAACTCCTAGGAACCTGTTGAAGTCCTCTTGCAATGTCAGCTATGCATGGACATCCAGGGTAAACCAGACTATTTAACAAATACATACATATACTGCCTTGGTTAGTGCAATTCAGTGATGACTTTTCCATTATTACTTCTTTCAGGATTTAGCACGTGCCTATTAGCATGCTAGTATTTCGATGGTATATTTTTATGGAAGCACTGAAAACACATATAGCTAATATATGAGGTCAGGATGGAGCTTCTATTGCTTAGGACATACTAAAATCAAGTCTGTGGTGACTTGTCCACAGACAAGTATCCTCGGATTTGCTTCACTGCAGTTTGTTAGACCGCATCCTAGTAGCGTTACCCAAATCACGGATTAGGGCGAAGCCAAAGAACATGTTTGTTACATCCTGTTTGGATGATACCAACATAGACACAAACAAAACAAACCTACAGCAGATTTTGGCATGAAATGAAAGACATTTTCTTTAATCTCACAGTTGTTCAAGAACATGTCAGTTATCCCATGAAAATAGCTTCAATAGCCTTTGCAAAATGTGATTTTGAAGACAGTCTTTAAATTCGTAAGATATGCTTTTCAACAGACTATAGAGAGAGCAATGACTTCATTCCCTGTAGTTCAAATAACCACCTTAATTTTTTCATTTGCAGAAAATAAGATTTTTTCTACCTGCTTTATTTTAAAACTTCTTGGGATATAAAGCTTTCTGCTCACTCATTAGCTGTAAATTGCAGAATGAAGCAGTACCCTGCAGCATTTCCAGATGAAGCAGTCTGTTTATACAGAATGCACAAGAGCTATAATTACTACATGATCACATTTGTATATCAAGGTCAGAATTCTGTGATTCATGCTATTGTTTGGACATAAAGGGAGTTGATTTTCAGCATGGTGGTGTACAACTACTATTATTGTTACATCAGTGACTGTAGAAACAACATTAACTTTTGTTTGCTTGAGTATTTCTAGTTAGGTTAAATCCAGTTCAAGCATACACGAAAATTGCCTAGTTAATATTTGTCCTAAAATATTCATTAGACATACAAAATATATATTTATATTATTGTTGTTCAAGTGGTGTATTCTACTATGAAAGAAAAAAAAATCCTCCAAAACAAAAAGCAAACCAAAATAGGTCATTAAACGACTTATGCATGAAATCACATAGAATTTAAGCAATATCAAATGCAGGTAATTGAAGAGGGTAAAAAAATTTCCTGATCTTTTCCTCTCCTCTGCAAAAATCCCTGCATATGATTTTCTTCTTGACTATTATCCAATATACTGGCAATTTTTATATTCCGTTCCTGAGAATCCATTGGCTTTCCACACTATTTAACCAGTTCTAAAAGCTTAAAAATACAGGGATTCAACTCATTATACTTATTAGTTAAGAGCTAGGGTTAGTCAAGCACTTCAATTGTACCAATTAATTCAATATGATTGTATGTATTTATAATCAGGCACAAATGCTTTCCTCATCTGAGGACTAAAAGAATTTGCTGTTGTATTAATTGGATTGAATTGTCACCCAGCTGCCATTAATGTCACCCTGTTCTCAGCTAGGCCTCCTGCTTACTTAAGCCCCAACTTTCTCTTTTCAGGTGTAGATGTCCCTAAGTAAAAAGCAATCATATTTCCCCAGGTTTTCATTGTTCTTTATCTGTTCTGGGGTTTTATATTTCCTGCTTCCACTCACATACTGTCACATATAAGGACTTTACATAAACCTGATAGTGTTACCTTCACATTGCCAAGGACGGTTTGGAAGCACTGTTTTTCTTTTGGGTGAGAAACAGATGCCATCTTGACACAGCCCAAATTCTATTACTGTCCTTGGGTCAAGAGTTTCATAAAAGCTGTATTTGGCCTCGAAAGACTCTTTACCCAGACAAAACACTCGCATGGGCACAAGGCCCGAGGAATTTGCCATCTGAATGGTGCCCTAATAACTTGCCCAAGGTCACCGAGTCAGGGTGTTGAACCCACAGGAGTATATTCATCACTGGGACACCTTTCTTCTCTCTAGGAGAGCCACATATGTTTCCTTCCCGGTGTTATTTCTCATCAATCAACCCTGATAACTTCAACCAACATGATTTCTTTATAAATATTTTTCTGGATTTCCTTCACATTTCGTTTTATTTGCTGGTTGCTGTAGTACTGAGAGGCCCAGAAATGAGTAGGAGACCTAGAAATGGAATATAATCATCCTGAGCCACTCAGATCTAACTGCAAATGCTGGTAACGCTGCCTATTGCAAATGGGTAATTAAATCATATTCAGTAGCTTATTATAGCAGACGTAAGGAAATTCTGTGACTTTTTGGACTTATGAAAAATAAATTACCATCAATTCCAAACATAATCTAATGTTAATCATAGTTACTTGTGAACATAGGTCAGCATTGGATTTAGAAAGCAATGAGCCATTATACATTTTTTTCTTTTTGCTTTGATTTGAATAGCATAAACCTATCATCATGAAGGTGACTGTTTTGCCTAAGGAGATGGATAATATCATTAAAAGGAACCGATGTGCTGCAAAGTTAGACAACAAGCAGACATGTCATCATGGGCTGAGCCAGATCCAGGGTTGCCAGTGGCTGTGATCTTGTCGTAGGTCTGTGGTACTCGGTTGTCTGCTGGTGGAGGCCTTTCCCACCCCACGAAAACCAGTGCCGCGCCCAGGTCTTCTTCTAACACCTTTTTCCTGCATGTAATGCAATATTCAAGCAAAATATTCTTGGTTTAAGGTAGATACTTCTCCTCTTACACCCTTGCCTTCATATCAAAGGACACACCCCTTCCTTATGGACAGACCCCGTAACCATTTCTTCTCCAGTGCTGCCAAGCTGGTGGCATACCTGGTAGAATCTTAGATCCTTTCCAGCCAGTATGTAAAAACACGAAATCTGCTGGTTAAAGAGATGTCTAGCCCTCCTAATGGCAAAAGGGCTCTTGACAACATCACTTGAAAGTATCCTAAAGGCTCAGAAACAGAAGGGAAAAGAGATAGAGCAACATCCCATCCAAAAACTTTTATGTCGCAATTTTTAATTGAATCCCATGTGTCTGGGAGACAGGGATTATTCTATGTTATTTTTAATGTTAAGGGTTGGCAAACCTCCAGACCCACATGACATATTTGGAAACATAAAACAAACAGGACAAAACCCATAAACAAACTACAGCAGTCTCTGGGGAAATAGGTCAACAGAAGTAACAAGACCTCTCTTAGAGAGAAGGTAAAAAAAAAAAAAAAGACTCATAGAGGAGGAGATGTGCTTTATGGAATCAAGTGGTGTGCTCAGATGGAAACGGGCAGACTGGCTAAGCAAAGGGTGTGATCTGGAGGTGGCCTCGGCCCCTCTGTTCGATCCCAATCTCATCCCTATGGGTCCTTGTCACGTCTTCCGTTCTGCCAGCCTACCCGGTCCACATCTCTCTGTCTCATGTGGCTTGTCCCAGCCTCCTTGCTTACCACCTCATCTTTAAAGGCAACAGCTTCTGGGTAGCCTTCTCCTTCCCAGCACCAATATCCGGCCCCAAGTCCTGGTCAATCTTTCCACCTTGTCCCTTTGGACGTACTATGGAGATCAGCCCAGCAGGTCTCAGTGAAGGGTATGTCCCAGTCCTACCCGCCTCCTCCACAGGCTCTGCAGCATCTCTATCACCTTCCTTCCCCTGCAGCAACACAAGTCTTAAACTGGAAATAGAATGCAATATAATGGTGGCGAAGTCTGACGAAAAACTGTGAAACCACTTGTCCATGTCCATGATATGACCGTCTCCCCACACTCTCCTCCCCTCTCCCACACGTAGGATTCCTTCCTGTCAGACCACTTCTTGCTCCCAGTCTCTCTATCCTTCAAATCGTACCTCCATCTTCCAAAAAAAATCAGTCTGGTGCATGCACCTGACATGGAAATTTTCTGCCTGACTGGTTAGACTGAAGTTATATCTGAAAACAGGGTCTTCTGAAGTTCAGACAGCTTGGACAGGCGATGTTACCAGCTCTGCACTCAGTGCAGCTGAGTGAGTAGCTGCCACATTTAGTTAGGCGAAGAGTTTTCCCAGTCAGCTAAATGAAGCTCTCATGTAGCAATTTTTAACAACGTGTTATCTTCAGGGGATTTCTAATGGATCTTTTACCAAAATGATATTCACAATATGAAATGCAGTAATCAAATAATGTACAATAAATAGCCATCACTGAAGAATTAGTGGACATTGTTTCAAACTGACTGTTAGAATAAGTGATCTTGTCAGGCCCATAGCTTTGGTCAGTTTTACTTACTTGATCTTTTCTCCTCATCTAGGTAGGTTTCTGGTCGTGACAGATGAGACATGAGATCTTCAGCTTCCAGGCTTTCAAGTTTTTCTTCAAGAGATTCACTATGGAATCGGTAAGAAAGAAGAAAGACATAAATATAAGTAACTGGTTTCAAGTGTAAAAAAGCAGACCAGAATCTTTGAACAATTATCCCAAAAGAAATTGGTTTTATCAATTGCAATACCTGCCAGTGTTGGTTTTTCTTCTGTGCTTGATGCCACTTTGGGCATTACTACAGTGGGTGTTTTTCAGAGAAAGTCTAACCTATTGATCCTTCCAAGGATCAAAAAACCAGTAAATCAGTAAATCCTTACAAAACATTGACCGCCTGAGCAAGTACTGGAAAAAACACTAACATTTATTACGTATTTTGCTTTGCTTTCATAGATTTCAAAGCTGGATGGGGGGCAGGGTATAAAAAGCTGGATGGGGGGCAGGGTATAAAAAGGGCACTTTTTGTAACTCCTTTCAACTCATCTAGATCTGGTAACTGATGTTGTTTTAACTTTGAAAACAACAAATCTCTGAGATCAGCCTGAAAAATCTATGGCAAGATTTGTGCGGGGGCTTGAAAGAGGAGGGACTCTCTTCTTCTCGTGATGTAAAGTGCTGAATAGCACACAGTTGTCTAAATATGCTTTTGTTTATTCAGCCTCTGGATGGTGAGTGCTCTTGTTTCAAAGTTTTGACTGTGTTTCATTGAACCACTAAAAGCTACCTTTGGATTGCCTGACTTGAACCCCCTACAACAACAACATTGACGATTAAGGCTGAAGTTTTCTTTGTACCTGGCGCGCTGGCGGGAGCTATCCTGGCACAGGGCGCTGCTCCCTGCCTGCCCATCGCAGCAGTGTGGGACTTTCATCTTTTCTTCTTCCCTGGGGGAAACGGTTGACCATACTGTGCTCCAGCCCAGCCAAGAGGAGTGAATCACTGCTGCTGATCTTCTGAAAACCGAATAAATCTTCCTTTGGTGCGTTTGCTTTGTCACATGGCTATGCATATTTTTCCTTTTTAAGGCCATGATGCCTTAAATAAGCAAGAGTTCAGAAGTCAAACAATCATCTTTTGGAAAGTATGAAGCTATTAAGCTGGATATTTCTATTTGATTTTGAAATAGGACTTAAGTTTTTATGTCCTATTGCTCCCAGATTTTTTTTGAGGAATAAAATAAAACACAACCACCAACAAGCAAATAAGTAGTGGTGGGATCGCTGAAATTAATGAAACCTGATTTCCTACAGATTTGGGTCTTGAGTGCAGCTCCTGAGGAGGTGCAAAATACCAGTGAAACTTTTCCCATGACTGGGACACTTACAGGATCTTTCTCCTACACTGGTTCTCTTGATAAAGAGCAAGATGAGGGTGAACCTTTTCAGTCCATGGGGACAATAAACATCTTTTTCCTCTGTTCATTTTTATTTTCCCACAAAACTTCTAGGAACTGAAGAATTTTGACACCTTTCCTGGCCCCCTTTCAAATTTGCTGGGATCAGCAATGCATTAAAAAGATCATTAGAGGCAGGACAGATGAGCAGATGATCCCCCTCTACTGCAGTCAATGGAGAGCCAGTTAACTTAGGAAGCAGCAAGCTCAACTTCAGCGGTTAAAAGTAGAAGCAAATGAGTAGTCAGAGAGGGGACTGCTACGATGGACTTCTAGACTGGCATTCCAAACCTCTTTATTTCATTTAGCACCATGTGAACACTGACCCAATGGAGACTAGGTCCATGCAGCAAGACCAGTTTCTAAAAGCTTCCAGATGGTTGTCTGCTGTCCTGGGTTTTAACAGAACCCCACAACTACAACATTCAAGTGTCTACTTTAATAAAACATTCAGACCCTAGTTTTAAATTTGAGTAATTTTTGCTTGATGACAAGCCTTTGAGCATTAAAGCAGATATGCTTCGAATTATTTCAGGTCTTATGTATTGTCAAACATCTTGATCTCCTTGATAAACAAACAAACACAAACAACCCCCCAAAACCCAACAAAAATACCCCACCGAAAACCAAAAGACATTGTTCCCAAATTGAAAATTTCCTATGCTAAGCTCAAGTCTACAGTCTGGCTAAGTGATGCATCCTTGAAAATAGATTCTTATATAAAGGAAATGCAGATGTGCTAGTAAGTTCAGTGGTTGTAAGGGCCTTTTTTATAACATCCAACGTCTGCAGATTTATTTCCAGCATTTCTCTAATGAGATGTTCTTCAGGAAATCAAGAAATGAAGTATTCTCAGTCAACACTATAAGCCAGCTTTTGAACTTCAACTCAGTAGGCCCATACACGTGCACGTCTGCAAACTGTGTCTTAGGAAAGCTTGCGTAAAGCCACAAATGATTTCTATGTATCTATTTAGCATGGTGGGGTCTCAGTCCCTCTTCTTCCACTAAATACTGCTCTAATGCTAATAAATTCATATTTATTGTGAGGGAAAAAACCCTCACAAAACCAGATCTCTCTGCTTTGTATTTGCACATCATGAACAACTAGTAGAAAGCAACCCTTTCATTTACCTTTTTGTCATCCAATAAAATGTTGATGAAATTGTTTGGCCTGAGAACCCTTCTCATCCTTCAGCTATTTTTTGAAACTCTTAGGATAAAATGTATAATAAAAATACTTAGTTCACTGAGTTCACTACTCAGTTGGAAAAGCCCACTGTGCTTTCAACTAGAAAAATAAATGTAATTGTCTGCATTCCACAGATAGAGAAATGATGCACACAGAGATCAAATGCCTTGTCACAGCCATGAGTGGCAGCTCAAGGACATGATCCCAGGTCTACAGAGCCTTTGTTTGGTTCTCAAACTGCTTCCCAGGTTCATTTTGGCCTGAACCTCCAGTTTCACCGCAGGCAAGATTCATGCTGCCATCAGCATACATTTAGCAGCTTAGGTAGAACCAGAGACGTGCCTGGATAATGACACAGCCATATCGTTTCCA